>NC_068448.1:41260084-41357584 GCF_023373465.1 Oncorhynchus keta | reverse complement strand
ATACAATGATGGAAAGACCTGTGTGTTGTCCTTGTTAATGCAGACAGAAAATAGCTTCTTAATCATAGCCTCAATATTGTCCCGCACATTGAATATAGTTGCGGAGAGTCCCTGTTATCCTAGATTCAGATCATTCAGGTGAGAAAAAACATCACCCAGATAGGCCCGTCGTGTGAGAAACTCATAATCATGCAAGCGGTCAGACAAGTGAAACTTTAAGCTCGTCTCTCAAAAAAGCATGTCAATACTTTTCCCGTTGATAACCAGCGCACTTCTGTACGTTGTAAAAGTGTTACATGGTCGCTGCCCATATCATTGCATAGTGCAGAAAATACACGACAGTTCAGGGGCCTTACTTTTAACAAAGTTAACCATTTTCACTGTTGTGTCCAAAACGTCTTTCAAGCTTTCAGGCATTCCCTTTGCAGCAAGGGCCTCTCGGTGGATGCTGCAGTATACCCAAGTGGCGTCGGGAGCAACTGCTTGTACGCGCGTTAACACTTCACTATGTCTCCCTGTCATGGCTTTTGCACCATCAGTACAGATACCAAAACATCTTGACCCCTAAAAGTCCATTTGATGTCACAAAGCTGTCCAGTACTTAAAGAATATCCTCTCCTGTTGTCCTGGTTTGCAGTGGTTTACAGAAGAGGATGTCTTCCTTAATTGACCCCCCATAAACGTAATGGACAAATACCAAGAGCTGTGCCAGGTCCACCACGTCTGTCGACTCATCCAGCTGTAACACATATAATTCACTGGCTTGTATGCTAAGCAGTAAATGTTTCAAAACATCTCCTGCCATGGCACTGATGTGTCGTGAAACAGTGTTGTTTGATGAAGGCATTGTCTGTATAGATTTTTTGGCCTTTTCCCCCAGCATTGTCCCAGCCATATCCACGGCAGCAGGAGGAAAGAAGTCTTCCACAATAGTATGGGTCTTGCCTGTCCTAGCCACTCGGTAGCTGACCATATAAGACTCTTCTAGCCCCTTCTTATTCATGGTATCTGTTGCTTTTATACATGTCTTACTACTAGAAAGTCATCTTAATTCTCGCTCAAAAAACTCCCGTGGCTTATTTATTTTTTATTTTTTGGTTTCTAAATGTCTGCGCAAGAGTGAAGGTTTCATGAAGTTGTGAGATAGTACTTTTGCAAATTTAACACACCGTGGCTGAGGAAAGGCACTACTCCCAATATAAGTTAACCCCAAATCAATGTAGTTCTCATCATATTTGCACCTCTTCAATGGTCCAGAGTCCCTGTCTGTTGTTCAGTGTTTTCCCGGGTAAGGTGGCAGTAGCTCTTTGGTTGCATCAGATTCACAACTGTCAGTGTCCTTGCTCGCTGGGCTAACAACAAATGTAGAATTACTCATTCTAGCATTGGATGTGTTCGTGGAAGCAGAACAACTTGTGTCGTCGACAGGTGCAGGTGTAGTATTGCTGGTAGAGGCAGTACTACCAGTAGATGTCACGCTCGTCGTAATGAGTAGACCAAGGTGCTGCATGAGTAGAGTTCCACATATTTTTTATAAATCGAAACTCAATAAACAAAAACAATAAAGCACAAACGAAACGTGACGCTACTGGTGTGCACTCAGGCAACTAAATGTAGACACGATCCCACGAATAACAATGGGAAATGACTACCTAAATATGATTCCCAATGAGAGACAATGATAAACAGCTGCCTCTGATTGGGAACCATATCAGGCCACCATAGAAATACATTTCATCTAGACGACCGTGGATAGTCGCCGGAGGCTCCAGACCGTGGATAGTCGCCGGAGGCTCCAGACCGTGGATAGTCGCCGGAGGCTCCAGACCGTGGATAGTCGCCGGAGGCTCCAGACCGTGGATCGTTGCCGGAGGAACCGGACCATAGATCGTCGCAGGCGGCTCTGGACTGAGAACCCCTGCTGAAGGCTCTGGACCGCCGACCGTCGCTGGAGGCTCCGGACTGCCAACTGTAGACCGCCTCAGGAGGTTCCGGACAGTAGACCGTATCAGGAGGTTCCGGACTGTAGACTGTCTCAGGAAGTTCCGGACCCGAGACCGTCTCAGGAGGTTCCGGACTGTGGACCATCGCTGGAGGTTCCGGACTGTGAAACGTCGCCGGAAGCTCTGGACTGGAAACTGTCGCCGGAAGCTCTGGACTGTGGAGGCGCACTGGAGGCGTGGCTCCGTCCTGGCTGAATGCCCACTCTAGCACGGCAACTGTGGGAAGCTGGAACAGAGTGCACCAGGCTGTGAATGTGCACTGGAGACACAGTGCGCATCACCGCATAGCACGGTGCATGACCGGTCACACACTCCCCACGCTAAGCACGGGGAGTTGGCTCAGGTCTAAACACTGACTCCGCCAATTTCCCCGTGTGCCCCCCCCTCCCCCATTTTTTTGGGGCTGCCTCTCTCCCCAACCAACACAGAGAATAAACAGCTTACTATGGTCAGGGCGTGACAGTAGAGCTGTTATGTGTCTCTAAGGGCCTTACTTTTTTACCATTTATCCATTTTCAAGCAAATGGAATGAGCAGCAGCTATGTTTGGCTACATACGTACCATTAGTGGAATTCCAGTGACGAGTAATGGTTAATGTGATTGGATGTTAATTATTTGACTAGGCTACCTGTATTTGACATTGTGTTGATATTTCGATGAACACGAGATGGTTTAATTTTATTTTTTGGCAGTGAAACGAGGCTACTCAGGCAAGAAGAAAAACTCGCCCAAATGTATGGCCCCGTTGGAAAATATAAATGGACTGTTTTTTGTATGTTTATTTGGTGTACCCAGACGGCATTGCTTACCCCATTTTGGGAATACCTGATCTGGAAGAATTCAGGGGATGTGACAAATAAACTCGAAACGGGGGAATGTTTACTGGTTGCTCAGGAGGTAAAGGGGAAGTCAGATGTGTGGAATAAATTTGACTCGTTGTGGAAAATACTGGAGATCTAGAAAAAGAAGGTAAGGAGCCAGCACTGCGTACATATTGTGTGCCAAACAGGTGCCGTGAGATTCCAATATCATTTCTCTGGCCTTTTGGAACAATGTAAATACCAGAGAGTTTGTTGTAACATTTTTTTTTGTTTTTGCCTTTTTGCCTTTATTACAGCAAAGACTAAAACCAGTCGCATTCATTCATGAATGCAATTTCCAACATGGAACGGTTTATTTTTTGTTTGTGCTAATTTTTCAAGGGTCACTTTGTTATTTTATTTAAAACTAAAATGCTTGAATGCATGTCAAATCGTGAGCAACGGGTATGCTGTGTGATGATATGAATAAATTAATGATTGATTGATACAGTACTGTAGCCTTTATACGTTTTGAAATATAGGCCTAAGTAAGTTCCGCTATTCAGACTAAACAGGATGCTTAGTCTGGCCTACAGCTCGAAGGTGGTTATACAAGGCTCCTATACTAAGCCTACTAATGATAATGACATGACTTATTACTGTAATAATGATGATCATAACAATAATAGTAATAAGAAAAATAAGGAGATCAAGAAAAAGGAGGGTTATTATTTTTATAAATAGTCTATTATTTTTATGACAATTTGGAACCGTGTAAATAACATAGATTATAAATAATACCAGAGAGTCTGTTCTAAAGGAAAAAGTTTAAAGTCTTCATTACAGTATAGCAAAGATCAAAACCAGCCGAATGTGTTTATGTTGTGGTTGCATGAGGCTTGGTTCTCCTGGAATCAGTAGGCTATTAAACAAACACTCAAACAGGCAACAGAAGCACGATCTGTCTTGTTTCTGTAGATATACAGTGCCTTTGGAAAGTATTCAGACCCCTTGAAATGTTCCACTATTTGTTAATTAAGTTACAGCCCTATTCTAAAATTGACTTCAAAAAGATGTTCCTCAGCAATCTACACACAAAACCCCATAATGACAAAGAAAACATGTTTTTAGACATTTTTGCTAATTTCTTTTTTTTTTAAGAATCAGAAATACCTTATTTACATGAGTATTCAGACCCTTTGCTTGAAATTTAACTCAGGTGCATCCTGTTTTCAGTTATCATCCTTGAGATGTTTTTACAACTTGATTGGAGTCAACCTGTGGTATATTCAATTAATTGACATGATTTGGAAAGGCACACACTTGTCTATATAAGGTCGCACAGTTGACAGTGCATGTCAGAGCAAAGAACAAGCAATGAGGTTGAAGGAATTGCCCGTAGAGCTCCAAAACAGGATTGTGTTGAGGCACAGACCTGGGTAAGGGTGCCAAAATATGTCTGCAGGATTGAAGGTCCCCAAGAACACAGTGGCCTCCATCATTCTTAAATAGAAGACATTTGGAACCACCAAGACTCTTCCGAGAGCTGGCCGTCCCAGCCAAACTGAGCAATCGGGGGAGAAGGGCCTTGGTCAGGGAGGTGACCAAGAACCCGATGGTCACTCTGACAGAGCCATAGAGTTCTTCTGTGGCGATAAGAGAACCTTCCAGAAGGACAACCATTTCTGCAGCACTCCACCAATTAAGCCTTTATGGTAGAGTCACCAGACGGAAGCCACTCCTCAGTAAAATTCACACGACAGCCCGCTTGGTTTGACAAAAAGCACCTAAAGACTCTCAGACCATGAGAAACAAGATTCTCTGGTCTGATGAATCCAAGATTGAACTCTTTGGCCTGAATGCTACGTGTCACGTCTGTAGAAATCTGGCACCATCCCTATGGTGAAGCATGGCGATGGCAGCATCATGCTGTGGGGATGTTTTTCAGCGGCATGGACTGGGAGACAAGTCAGGATCGAGGCAAAGATTAACGGAGCAAAGTACAGAGAGATCCTTGATGAAAAGATCGCTCTGGACCTCAGACTGGGGCAAAGGTTCACCTTCCAACAGGACAACGATCCTAAGCGCACAGACAAGACAATGCAGGAGTGGCTTCGGGACAAGTCTCTGAATGTCCTTGAGTGGCTTGAACCCGATCAAACATCTCTGGAGAGACCTGAAGATAGCTGTGGTGTAACGCTCCCCATCCAACCTGACAGAGCTTGAGAGGATCTGCAGAAAGGAATGGGAGAAACCCCCCAAATACAGGTGTGCCAAGCTTGTAGCGTTATACTCAAGAAGACCCGAGGCTGTAATCGCTGCCAAATGTGCTTCAACAAAGTACTGAGTAAAGGGTCTGAATTCCTTTTGCTTTGTCATTATTGGGTATTGTGTGTAGATTGATGAGGGAAAATAACAATTGAATCCATTTTAGAATAAGGCTGTAACGTAACAAAATGTGGATAAAGTCAAGGGGTCTGAATACTTTCTGAATGGACTGTAAAAGCCAGGCACGTTTAACATTTCGGTCAGTGATTATAGACCCAATTAAGGGTTTCCTCTCTCCCCACTTTTCTTCTACAATTAGGAAACGGGCAGTTTTTTCACCTCCTAACTCCGCTGCTGCCTCCACTGTATTGTTCTCAACGCCGATATGCTGGTTAACTTTGCTATTATGCACAAAGCAACATGGTCTAGGAAAAGACGACAACTCAACAGTGCACTGATGTGTTTCAGAACCGCGGACAGCGACCGTTAACAAACATGGGAGAAAGCGCATCTGTCATAAAATAATATCATTTGTATTAGTGTTGCACCATTGTTCCTACATAATATATCCATATACAATTTCAGTAGCACATCTTAGAGTGGACTGTCCCATCCCCACGGCCTCCACAATGGATCGGTCCATTCAGAAAGGCACCAATCAGATAGGTGTACACCATTATATTTTTTTCTTTTTTTGCTACTGCTCACTTAAGAAATCTCGGTCGACCAACAGATAAAACGAACAAACAATTGACCAGTCGACTAAATGGGGTCAACCCTACGTCATACACACACACACACACACACACACACACACACACACACACACACACACACACACACACACACACACACACACACACACACACACACACACACACACACACACACACACACACACACACACACACACACACACACACACACACACACACACACACACACACACACACACACACACACACATAGGCAGGCACACACACACACACACGCAGGCACACACACATGCAGGCACACACACCATCATGAATGATGATGACTGGTTCCAATATTCCAAGCACGACGCCGGAGGGTGTAAATGCAAACTGGGTACATCTACTTTAGTTGTAAAACGGGTGATTAAGTAAAGGCAAGTTGCTCCTTTAACAGTCAACGAGGCGTACATACACTCATAGATCACAGACCACAGCCCCAACAATCACTACCAATGAAGATCTGATCTGAAATGATCTGAAATAGGCAACTCATAGGAAGCATAATTTCAATGAATGTGGTACTTGGATTTAATGGCAAGAATGAAGAGGAAGAATAAGAAGTAAAAGAGAGAAACAGAGAAGAGAGGGAAACAGAACGACTAGGGGGCTTCACAGAGAAATAGAGATGTGAAGGGAATGAAAAAGAGAAGAGGATGTAGAGAGATGTGAAGGAGGGGGAGAGAGAACGTTGAAGATATAAAGAGCAGGGGAGATGAGGAGGAGAACGGCTGACTGGAACAGAGGACATGGAGAGACAATGAGGAGAGGAGGGGAAGAGACAGAGAGAGGAATAGATGGTGATGGCTCCTGAGGGAGTATGTGTACTTACTCAGTGTGGTGATAGAGCCAGCCTGTCCTTCCTCTAGGCTACATGCTGTATACGGTCATACTGGACTGTGCTCCTTCCCCGAACCAGGGAGGACATGCACTGGAATATACTCATTTGACACCCTCTCTTCCACCTTCTACCTCTCTCTCTCTCTCTCTCTCTCTCTCTCTCTCTCTCTCTCTCCCTCTCTCTCTCTCTCTCTCTCTCTCTCTCTCTCTCTCTCTCTCTCTCTCTCTCTCTCTCTCTCTCTCTCTCACACACTCTCTCCCTCACACCTATCACAAACGCACAGACCTTCTGCTAAGAGCTAAAGTACGTCACTTGATCAAATCCACCTTCCTCTTTCTCTCTCATCACTCTCTCTCTCTCTCTCTCTCTCTCTCTCTCTCTCTCTCTCTCTCTCTCTCTCTCTCTCTCTCTCTCTCTCTCTCTCTCTCTCTCTCTCTCTCCCGCTATCTCTCTCTCCCTCTCTTGCCTTCGATCCGTTCCTGTCTTCTCAGTCCTGTAGTCAGAGGAAAACTTGATCATGTCTCATCAAGTCAAGCTACTCGTGTTAACATAGCCCTTCCCTCCACTCACACACTGTCACTACAGCATCTGAGAATGGGAACAGATCAGTATTTAACTTCACAGCATTATAAACAAGATTTCTACCACAGCTATGTTCATGAGGCTGTTGTGAATGTATATTACTACTATCAGGTTGTGTATATTTCACATAGTGTACATTGTACTTGTGGAAACACATACCAACAGTATATTGTGTTCTACCGTCTGCAGTAATGAGTCATACTGCTACGCTATGGGTGGAACCCGTATCCATCCCTATTACAAGGAAAACATATTTAAACAAAGAAAGTACAAAGTACCTGTCTTGTTTAAGGAATTTTCCGTTCTTTTGGTAGCCTTTTCCTGCAGTCAATGACCAAAAGCGTCCTCTTTGGCCTCATGGGTGGAATGTTATTCATATTTTTCATACTTTCATCCTTAATAAAGATTATTTTTTAAAACCTGATGAAAATCTGGTGTTTCTATGACAGGTTTTGTTATATTTCAGTCTTTTGTGATGTATATAAAGTGTAATGTTGGAATGCAAACTCTAAATGGAATACATTTCAAGTCTATATATGACATGGTACAGGCGTCTTCTTTTTTTTAAACCCATAACCATGTGTATGAGGTGTATACTTTTGTTTCAAAGTAGATTTGTTTAAGACTACCCAGAAACACTCTGTGTGACCCTGATTTAGCACACTGAGGTAAAGGCTTAATCATTTGTAATATTATGGTATTATCAAGTGCTAATAAGTAGCAACAACAACGACCCAGCAATCCACAAAATACTGAGACACTCATGCACACACACACACACACACACACACACACACACACACACACACACACACACACACACACACACACACACACACACACACACACACACACACACACACACACACACACACACACACACACACACACACATGCGCAAAACCTCAATGAAATGAGAGGGAACGATACAACTGTATCTGTATAGATGTAAGGTGCGAAGCTGGTGATATATAGAAGGTTAAACACACCACCTCACCCTGGACCTGGAAAAGAGTCCAATTCATATTGAAGACCCTGCAATATTCTCAGGGATTACGGAAGTTTTCACTGAGCCACTAATCGGTATAACTAATGTCCCCTCCTAAATAAAACGTCTGTTTCAGCCATTTCTCCTCTATCCCTCCTTCCCTGGCTCGCACCAACACTTCTGACAACTAGCTACATTTCTCACTCTTTCTTCATACTTATTTCCTTATACTGTTCTCAGTACATGTTTCAGTTATGCCTTTTCTGACAGATACTCCGGTGACTGATTGAGTGGATTCGTCTTTACTGCTGTGCACAAAGAAAGAAGGTAAAAAAATATATATAAAGAAACACGAGGCCCAAACCAGAGAGGATAAAGGGGGGCCATATGGATTGTAAAACCTGTGTGAAAACCTAGAGGCCTTAAGAAGAACAAGACCTAAACCAAACACCCAGTGTACCGGCGCTCAGAAACATTTGCCTCTCCCTCTCCATTTGCCGAGGGGTGTAAGGATCCACCCCAGGCTTTTTGGCATTCCCTTTGCTCCCATAATCATGGGGAAGAAGAGGCCTCTGACTCACAGCGTTGTTGTCAGTCTTGGACTCATGCAGTGTAACCTGATTGAAGATCTTTGATTTCTCCACATAGAGCTTCTACAGGGGCTCAGAGGTCCCCTCTACTGGGCCAGACGCTACACTGCAGCCGCCTGGATGGTTACTGCACTGACACGCTTACCAAGTCCAATTCATCTGCAGATACAGAGCATGGAGAACATACATCAAATATACATCAAGCATACAGAATGGGAAAAAAACACTTCCTGAATTCACAGCAGGACATTATTAGGGGAAAAGAGACCCAAAAAGGTTCTGTTTAGCGTGGTGACAAATCTAAATTCAAGGGCAGTGTTATCTTAACCTAATTTCTCTCTCCCTTTTTTTCACCAGCTATTGAGATTCTCTTAAATAACATCACATCTGCACCCCTTGCCACTCGCGCTTGCTTGACCTGAAAGCATGAATTAAACACTGAGGCTGGGATGGGATGGGATTTTCATGTAACAAACTGCTGCTACAAATCCAATACTGCCCTCCACTGGACATGTTAAGAATTACATTCAAACGTTTTACCAGTAAAAGCTCATTCAACCACAGGAGGTTGGTGGCACCTTCATCGGGGAGGATGGCCTCATAGTAATGGCTGGAACGGAATAAATGGAATGGTATCAAACTCATCAAACACCTGGTGTCCCTGTATTTGGTACCATTCAATTCACTCCATTCCAGACGTTATTATGAGCCCTCCTCCCCTCAGCAGCCTATTGTGAATTAAACCAAATAAAACGCCTCATAGTAAAGACATCGCAGTGATTGGTTACTATAAGATTTAGAATAAAACCAAGGCAATGGTCCCTTTCAAAAACCTAAACCGAAAAGTATCTCGGCGCCCTTTCGTTTCGTTAGTGCTTGTGGAATGTGGTATGACAGTGTTGAATTGACACAAGATCCTTGGTTATGCCATTCACACTGCACATTGACCATGGCAACAGGAGCTAGTGAAGCTGGAGGTTACCTGTCTTTTGATGAAGCTGGAGGTGGTGTCTGAGGACGTACTGCCATCCGAACGTTTGAACCGACTTTTCCTCTTAGGCAACTTCCTGGGCAGCTGTTGCAGAGGAGAGAGGGGTGAGAAAGGAAAGGAAGAGAGAGGAGGCAACGAGCGATGAGACAGGAATCGGAATGACATAAAACGACGGGGGGAAAGAAGGGGTGTAAAAGTAAGACGAGGACAAAGTTTTAAAAAGAGAGAGGGGCATTAAGAACAAAGATAATTAAGAGGAAAGCGAGAGAAATGATAATAAAGGATGAAAGAGAGTGAGAAATTAGAAAAGAAGAGAAAATGGGTAGAGAGGGGAAGAGAGGGGATAGTCAACGGTACAAGATATTAGGCTTTGGCAGCATTATATTACTTCACCTTGCTAGCATTCACCAGTGTTATGGCTGCAATGCAGAGCTATAGATTGGTCATTTTTACCTAGCCTATTACCCTTTCCTGAAACGAGTGGCTTTAATATATACGTTATATCATGTACATGTTTACTCATGTATTTCTATAGATAGAGACTAGAACAAGTCAAGTGCATTGTCAAATAGCTCAATTTCTCAAATCCTATTACAAGGTATGATAGATCAATGTCTAAAACAAACTATTCTTCTGGCTGGATATATGGGTCGTTCCACCAATTCGGTGCATCTTAAGAGGTTCGATAAAAAAAAAATGACTATATTAAGTGCCTATTAAGTGTCAAATTAAGTAACAGGGATGACAATTTCTTCCCCTTGTGACAGGGAATCTTGTTGTGTGCAACAGGAAGTGGCAATTGTTATGCTCAACCCGGTCCGTTTTCCACCACATGTGATGTTCATTGCTCCTTCAGATTTTTTATATTTTTAATTTTTAAGAATAGTTTCAACATATTAAAATGAGAGTTCAGTTCACGTAACAGGGGTTGACCTAAAAATAAGAGACAGGTTGGTTTTTTTTACCTTAAAATGAATCACTAATTACAATGAATAAATTATAATCTTCAGAAATGACTTTGTCAAAGCAACGTAATAATAGGGGCTTTTCAACGAAACTTAGATAAACGTTGGGGATAAGTGGTTTAGAATCTTCCTACAAGTCACTGAGGGACAAATCAAAATGCTGAATTTGGGCACTTTAGCAAGTCTTTATTCATATTCAAAATCAGAATTTCTGAAACATGTCCATATGGACCATATTAAAGTGAATTTCATTTAATATGAGTTTTTTAAAATACAATTTCTACCTAAAATATCAAAGGGACACAAAAGGTACTCATTTCGTGGAATGACCCATATGTAATGACTGTCTGGATAATAATACGTGTCTAGTAGTGGATGATATTTCTCAAACCATTGATTAAATGTATTTATTGGGGACAAAGGCTGACGCAGAACTGTAAATAGTCATGAACCATGCAGGCAATTGGGCACACCTTGTTCTGGACTACCCTGTGAGTGCGAGCGTAGCATTTTATTGGTAGATAAGTTTATTTAAAAAAAAAAAAGGGGGTTAAAGGGGGGGTGAAAATGGACATGCATCCACAATACAGAATATGGACAGACTGTTATACGTACAGCCAGCCAGCCCACTGTAGATCTTTCCAAACCCCCGACTCAATAAAGTCTCGTTGGATTGGATTTAGCTCCCACCCAACAGTTACTTTGATCCCAAAACCTGATGCTAGAGTGCCTTTGCAATTGCGTTTGAATAAAAGCGCAGAAATAAGTAGGCTACAGGTGAGCCAATCTACTCGAACAAGAAGTGCTTGATATTCACGGTTTCTTACCCGCCACAGATGAAACGTTAAAACAGTTAAATATAAGACACGTGATATCTGTTTTTGGTTGAGTATAACGCATTGTACGCAGATCTTAAGCAGCAGGAAATGCATTCAAATAAATAAGAAAACACCATTTCACAATACATATTGAAAATCAGAAGAATAGAGGCCTGAATTGCGGTTAGAAATCAGAGTGAGTGAAGAACACACTTCAGCAATAAACATTGTAGACCTATCAATCATCTTATCGACTTTCTTTATAACGACAATTAAATAGCCTAGATAACCGATCGAATTAAACGGATAACATAATCCCATCGTGTGGCATAGCCTTTTGCTTATTTTCATCAATCGGCAGTTTCAAAACGATATTCCACTGGCGTAGGTAGAAACTATTGCCAAGGCTGTACGCTTTCATTTCAACAACAAGTAGCAAAACGTTAACCATTTTCAAGCTCTACTTTGCTGAGTGCTATCTAAAAAGAAGAGACCTACCTGAAAATTGTGAGACTGTGAGCCTGTTTCGACACCAGGCAGTGGGTCTGCGGACGATTTGGACATTTTGACTTGCACCATCTATTTGAGAGCGCAGGGAGGCGGGATGCACACAGACATCGGTTATTGGAAAAAACGCTGATACCGAAATTACATCTATGTGCAGTGGAAGAGGGAGGGTGTACCGTAGTAGAATAGGGTGAGGGTGTGGGGCGAGAGAGCTCCGTGGATATATGATAAACAAAATATATTTTCTGCATCAAGGAAGGAAAAAGATATCACTATAAAAAAATATATCGAGTCAAGATGTATACTATACTAGCCGATGAGCTCTCATTTGCCCTCGATAGAGTATCCCTGTATACTTGCGTCGCATCCTCTTTCTCTCTCTCTCTCTCTCTCTCTCTCTCTCTCTCTCTCTCTCTCTCTCTCTCTCTCTCTCTCTCTCTCTCTCTCTCTCTCTCTCTCTTTCTCTTTCTATCTCCCTCTTTCATTCTGTCTCTCCCTGTGCTCGCTATGAGAGGGTCTCACAGAAGGCTGCTTAATTGGCATAACAGCTAATCCGTGCAGAAATGAAATGATTCTGTTTTTCAAGTTGGTATTATAAAATGTGGGTCATTCATTTGAGCAAATGTTCTTTTTTAAATAAATAACAACATAAATATTGTTTTAGTACTATTTCAATTCTGTGTGCTAAATAAAAGTAAAGGATTAGTGTTTCCTACTGAATATGGTTGAGTGATGTGTTTCATATTTTGGAATACCATGTAAACTATAGTTATCTATTATAGGTCAAGTGGATACTGGGGACAGGTGTAACATATTTGAGATTTTTCTATTTCTGTTTGAGTTAGAGGTATTTAAATTTACCATGATAACATTCATCTATTGGTAGAATTTCGAGTAGGCCCACATTAGTCGACGTAGGTGGTAACCATGCAATGGGTCAGTTGTAGCACTTTCTTTAATGGTAAAAATGAAGGCGTATTGTCATCTCCTCTTAAATCAATATATTGATTAATACACAATCTAAAAATATATAATATTTTCTTTAGTTGGTCATAATATTCCTATATGTTTTTTCTTCAGTAAATTTTAGAGTAACCTATGTCAAAAGCCGCAGGTAGCCTAAATAAGGCCTATAAGAGCGTCTGCTAAATGACTTAAATGTAATGTAAATGTAATACTGAAGTTGTCTGCGCGAATCCATTGTGCCCAGTACCGCCGCACAAACATTCAGCACCATGGACAGCGCCACCATCAAACCAGAGAGGATTTCAGCACCACCGGTCGCCGGTCAGCGCCGCACCTATATTACCGTGCCCAGCCCACCTCACTGCTCGTAATAAGTATACACAGCTCACCTGTGCTGAGGTTTGTTCTAGTGGTCTGCTTATTGGTCTGCTTATCGTGGACAGATTTTGACGGGAGTAAACCCTCTCACTGTGCCTCGTCTTCTCGGGTGTGGCTCTGTGCAGGAGGAAAGATTGGAGGAGGAAGGAGGATTGCCATGATCTTTGCTATTGCTCCCTTTCCCCTCATTTGGAATAGTTCACGTTTAGAAAATAAATGGAAGATAATGGCAGCTACTGCTTCTTTGGCATCCATTGAACTCGTGCTAAACTGTGGTCCTTAGTTAGGCTATCATGTAGTACATTACAATGCCATTTACTGGAACCATTATTAAGTCCCAGTTGAGACCAAAGTATATTTTCCAAGGCAGCTCTGCATGGTAAGGCCAAGCAATTACAACTACACTATGAAACAAAGACAAATTACACAAAGAATGTCAATAAAAGCTTTGGAGCACCTTCAATGAAATCTTGGGGGAAAAATGTGAAAAAGGTGAAAAAAGGGCAAACTCCATCATTCATTGAATCAGATGGCTCATTCATCACAAAACCCACTGATATTGCCAACTACTTTAATGCTTTTTTTCATCGGTAAGATTGGCAAACTTAGGGATGACATGCCAGCAACAAACACTGACACGACACATCCAAGTACTGTATATCTGACCAAATTCTGAAAGACAAGAATTGTCATTTAGAATTCCGCTAAGTGAGTGTGGAAGAGGCAAACAAATTATAGTTTTCTATCAACAATGACAAGCTTGGATGGAAAATTACTGAGTATAAAAGCAGATGATATTGCCATATTTTCAATTTAAGCCTACTAGAAAGTGTGTGCCCTTAGGCCTGGAGGGAAGCAAAAGTCATTCCGCTACCTAAGAATAGTAAAGCCCCCTTTAATGGCTGAAATAGCCGACCAATCAGCCTGTTACCAAACTTTGGTAAAGTTTTGAAAAAAAAAAGATTTTTGACCAATGCTATTTTACAGTAAACAAATTGACAACAGTCTTTCAGCATGCTTATAAGGAAGGACATTCAACAAGCACAACACTTACACAAAGGCTGATGATTCAATGTGGCTTTTGACTTTATCGATCATAGTCTGCTGCTGTAAAAACGCATGTGTTATTGTCACGCCCTGACCTTAGAGCTTTTTATGTCTCTATTTTGGTTTGGTCAGGGTGTGATTTGGGTGGGCATTCTATGTTCTTTTTTCGATGTTTTTGTATTTCTTTGTTTTGGCCGGGTATGGTTCTCAATCAGGGGCAGCTGTCTATCGTTGTCTCTGATTGGGAACCATACTTAGGTAGCTTTTTCCCACATGGTTTTTGTGGGTAGTTATTTTCTGTTTAGTGTTTTGCACCTTACAGGACTGTTTCGGTCATTCGCGTTGTTATTTTTGTTTAGTGTTCAGTGAAAATAAAAAGTCATGAACACTTATCACGCTGCGCTTTGGTCCGATTCCTCTTCAGACGATGAAAACCGTGACAGTTATGGCTTTACATCCCCTGCTATGTTGTGGATAAATAGTTACCTGTCTAACAGAACACAGAGGGTGTTCTTTAATGGAAGCTTCTCCAACATTATGAGGGTAGAATCAGCAATTCCCCAGGGCAGCTGTCTAGGCTTCTTAATTATTTATTTTTTTACTAACGGTATGCCACTGGCTTTGACTAAAGTATGTGGATGACAGAACACTATACATGTCAGCTACAACAGTGACCACAATGACTGAAACACTTAACAAAGAGCTGCAGTTAGTTTCAGAATGGGTGGCAAGGAATAAGTTAGTCCTGTCACGTTCTGACCATAGTTATTGTGTTAATTGTTTGTTTTAGTTGGTCAGGACGTGAGTTGGGTGGGCATTCTATGTTTTGTATGTCTAGGTTGTTTTTCTGTGTTCTGCCTAGTATGGTTCTAAATCAGAGGCAGGTGTCATTAGTGGTCTCTGATTGAGAATCATACTTAGGTAGCCTGGGTTTCACTATTTGTTTGTGGGTGATTGTTTCCTGTCTTTGTGTTTTCTGCACCAGTTAGGACTGTTTCGGATTTGCCACGTTCATTGTTTTGTATTCTGTTCATGTTTAATTTCTCTTATTAAAAAAAACATGAACTCTAACCAAGCTGCGTTTTGGTCCGCCTCTCCTTCCCAGGAAGAAAGCCGTTACAGAATCACCCACCAACCAAGGACCAAGTGACGTGGTAAACAGAAGCAGCAGCAGGAGAAACAACAGGTGCAGCAGGAGAAGCAGCAGCAGCAGCAGAAACAGCAGCAGCAGTGGGAGAGGCAGCACTATTTGGAGAGGCAGCACTATTTGGAGAAGTGGACTTGGGAGGAGATCCTAGACGGGAAAGGACCCTGGGCAGAGCCAGGGGAATATTGCCGCCCCAAAGCCGAGCTGGAGGCAGTGAAAGCAGAGAGGCGGCATTATGAGGAGCTAGCACGGCAGAGCGGCTGGAAGCCCGAGAGGCATCCCCAAAAAGTTATTGGGGGGGGGACAGGGAGAGTGTGGCAGAGTCAGGAGCCAGACCTGAGCCAGATCCCCCTGTTTACCGTAAGGAGCCATGGATGTTATCGGAGCTGTCGGCGAAGCTGAGGGCTGAGTCTGAGAGGGTCGAGGAGTTATTGGACAGAATGGAGGAGAGTGAACGGATGGGAGATGAGGAGACACTCGAGGAGGTGATAATAGAATTGGGGGAGTGTGAAGAGAAAGAGCAGTTGATTTGGCGTAGTATGCAAGGTATTCGCCCTGAGGTGCGTGTCCCCAGCCCGGTACCACCAGTGCCGGCACCCCGCACCAGGCTGTCTCTCGGTCCCATCAATACAGGTGCTCCCGCCTGTCCGGTGCTACCAGAGTTTCCGCCTCAGTCCAGAGGCGCCAGAGCCCCTCAGTCCAGAGGCGCCAGAGCCCCTCAGTCCAGAGGCGCCAGAGCTTCTCTGTTCAGCGCTGCCAGAGCCTTCCTCCTCTCCAGTGCAGCCGGAGTCTCCCGCCTGTCCGGTGCTGCCAGAGCTTCCGCCCCTCAGTCCAGAGGCGCCAGAGCCCCTCAGTCCAGAGGCGCCAGAGCTCCTGTGTCCAGCGCTGCCGGAGTCTCCAGTCTGCCCAGCGCTGCCTGAGCTGCCCGTCTGTCTGGAGCTGCTAGAGTCACCCGTCTGTCCGGAGCCGCTAGAGTCTCCCGTCTGTCCGGAGCCGCTAGAGTCTCCCGCCTTTCCGGAGCCGCTAGAGTCTCCCGTCTGTCCGGAGCCGCTAGTCTCCCGTCTGTCGGGAGCCGCTAGAGTCTCCCGTCTGTCCGGAGCCGCTAGAGTCTCCCATCTGTCCGGAGCCGCTAGAGTCTCCCGTCTGTCTGGAGCCGCGAGAGTCTCCCGTCTGTCCGGAGCCGCTAGAGTCTCCCGTCTGTCCGGAGCCGCTAGAGTCTCCCGTCTGTCCGGAGCCGCCAGAGTCTCCCGTCTGTCCGGAGCCGCTAGAGTCTCCCGTCTGTCCGGAGCCGCTAGAGTCTCCCGTCTGTCCGGAGCCGCTAGAGTCTCCCGTCTGTCCGGAGCCGCTAGAGTCTCCCGTCTGTCCGGAGCCGCGAGAGTCTCCCGTCTGTCCGGAGCCGCTAGAGTCTCCCGTCTGTCCGGAGCCGCTAGAGTCTCCCGTCTGTCCGGAGCCGCTAGAGTCTCCCGTCTGTCCGGAGCCGCCAGAGTCTCCCGTCTGCCCGGAGCCGCCATAGCCGCCAGTCAGCCCTGAGCCGCCAGAGCCGCCAGTCAGCCCAGAGCCGCCAGAGCCGCCAGTCAGCGCGGAGCCGCCAGAGCCGCCAGTCAGCGCGGAGCCGCCAGTCAGCCAGAAGCTGCCAGAGCCATCAGTCAGCCAGAAGCTGCCAGAGCCGTCAACCAGCCTGAACTACCTCTCAGTCCTGAGCTACCCCTCAGTCCTGAGCTACCCCTCGGTCCTGAGCTACCCCTCAGTCCTGAGCGACCCCTCGGTCCTGAGCTACCCCGCTACTCAAAGGACGCTAAGGAGGTGGACTAAGACAATGATGGAGTGGGGTCCATGTCCAGTGCCAGAGCCGCCACCGCGGACAGATGCCTCCCCAGACCCTCCCCTATAGGTTTAGGATGTGCGGTCGGAGTCCGCACCTTGGAGGTGCGTACTGTCACGTTCAGACCATAGTTATTGTGTTAATTGTTTGTTTTAGTTGGTCAGGGGGTGAGTTGGGTGGGCATTCTATCTTTTGTAAGTCTAGGTTGTTTTTATGTGTTCGGCCTAGTATGGTTCTCAATCAGAGGCAGGTGTCATTAGTGGTCTCTGATTGAGAATCATACTTAGGTAGCCTGGGTTTCACTGTTTGTTTGTAGGTGATTGTTTTCCTGTCTTTGTGTTTTCTGCACCAGTTCGGACTGTTTCGGTTTTGCCACGTTCATTGTTTTGTACTCTGTTCATGTTTAATTTCTCTTATTAAAAAAAACATGAACTCTAACCAAGCTGCGTTTTGGTCCGCCTCTCCTTCCCAGGAAGAAAGCCGTTACAGAATCACCCACCAACCAAGGACCAAGTGACGTGGTAAACAGAAGCAGCAGCAGGAGAAACAACAGGTGCAGCAGGAGAAGCAGCAGCAGCAGCAGAAACAGCAGCAGCAGTGGGAGAGGCAGCACTATTTGGAGAGGCAGCACTATTTGGAGAAGTGGACTTGGGAGGAGATCCTAGACGGGAAAGGACCCTGGGCAGAGCCAGGGGAATATTGCCGCCCCAAAGCCGAGCTGGAGGCAGCGAAAGCAGAGAGGCTGCATTGTGAGGAGCTAGCACAGCAGTGCGGTTGGAAGCCCGAGAGACATCCCCAAAAAGTTATTGGGGGGGACAGGGAGAGTGTGGCAGAGTCAGGAGCCAGACCTGAGCCAGATCCCCCTGTTTACCGTAAGGAGCCATGGATGTTATCGGAGCTGTCGGCGAAGCTGAGGGCTGAGTCTGAGAGGGTCGAGGAGTTATTGGACAGAATGGAGGAGAGTGAACGGATGGGAGATGAGGAGACACTCGAGGAGGTGATAATAGAATTGGGGGAGTGGAAAGAGAGAGAGCAGTTGATTTGGCGTAGTATGCAAGGCATTCGCCCTGAGGTGCGTGTCCCCAGCCCGGTACCACCAGTGCCGGCACCCCGCACCAGGCTGTCTCTCCGTCCCATCAATACAGGTGCTCCCGCCTGTCCGGCGCTACCAGAGTTTCCGCCCCTCAGTCCAGAGGCGCCAGAGCCCCTCTGTCCAGAGCCGCCAGAGCCCCTCTGTCCAGCGCTGCCGGAGCCTTCCTCCTCTCCAGCGCAGGCGGAGTCTCCCGCCTGTCCGGTGCTGCCAGAGCTTCCGCCCCTCAGTCCAGAGGCGCCAGAGCTCCTGTGTCCAGCGCTGCCGGAGTCTCCAGTCTGCCCAGCGCTGCCTGAGCTGCCCGTCTGTCTGGAGCTGCTAGAGTCGCCCGTCTGTCCGGAGCCGCTAGAGTCTCCCGTCTGTCCGGAGCCGCTAGAGTCTCCCGCCTTTCCGGAGCCGCTAGAGTCTCCCGTCTGTCCGGAGCCGCTAGAGTCTCCCGTCTGTCCGGAGCCGCTAGAGTCTCCCGTCTGTCCGGAGCCGCTAGACTCTCCCGTCTGTCCGGAGCCGCCAGAGTCTCCCGTCTGTCCGGAGCCGCTAGAGTCTCCCGTCTGTCCGGAGCCGCTAGAGTCTCCCGTCTGTCCGGAGCCGCAAGAGTCTCCCCGTCTGTCCGGAGCCGCAAGAGTCTCCCGTCTGTCCGGAGCCGCTAGAGTCTCCCGTCTGTCCGGAGCCGCTAGAGTCTCCCGTCTTTCCGGAGCCGCCAGAGTCTCCCGTCTGTCCGGAGTCGCCATAGCCGCCAGTCAGCCCTGAGCCGCCAGAGCCGCCAGTCAGCCCGGAGCCGCCAGTCAGCCAGAAGCTGCCAGAGCCGTCAGTCAGCCAGAAGCTGCCAGAGCCGTCAACCAGCCTGAGCTACCTCTCAGTCCTGAGCTACCCCTCAGTCCTGAGCTACCCCTCGGTCCTGAGCTACCCCTCAGTCCTGAGCTACCCCTCGGTCCTGAGCTACCCCGCTACTCAAAGCACGCTAAGGAGGTGGACTAAGACAATGATGGAGTGGGGTCCATGTCCAGTGCCAGAGCCGCCACCGCGGACAGATGCCTCCCCAGATCCTCCCCTATCGGTTTAGGTTGTGCGGTCAGAGTCCGCACCTTGGAGGTGCGTACTGTCACGTTCAGACCATAGTTATTGTGTTAATTGTTTGTTTTAGTTGGTCAGGGGTGAGTTGGGTGGGCATTCTATCTTTTGTAAGTCTAGGTTGTTTTTATGTGTTCGGCCTAGTATGGTTCTCAATCAGAGGCAGGTGTCATTAGTGGTCTCTGATTGAGAATCATACTTAGGTAGCCTGGGTTTCACTGTTTGTTTGTAGGTGATTGTTTTCCTGTCTTTGTGTTTTCTGCACCAGTTCGGACTGTTTCGGTTTTGCCACGTTCATTGTTTTGTACTCTGTTCATGTTTAGTTTCTCTTATTAAAAAAAACATGAACTCTAACCACGCTGCATTTTGGTCCGCCTCTCCTTCCCAGGAAGAAAGCCGTTACAAGTCCTAAATATTTCAAAAACTAAAAGCATTGTATTTGGGACAAATCATTCACTAAATCCTAAACCTCAACTAAATATTGTAATAAATTATGTGGAAATTGAGCAAGTTGAGGTGACTAAACTGCTTGGATTAACCCTGGATTGTAAACTGTCATGGTCAAAACATATTGATACAACAGTAGCTAAGATGGGGAGAAATGTGTCCATAATAAAGCGTTGCTCTACCTTAACACCACTATCAACAAGGCAGGTCCTACAGGCCCTCGTTTTGATGCACCTGGACTACTGTTCAGTCGTGTGGTCAGGTGCCACAAAGAGGGACTTAGAAAAATTGCAATTGGCTCAGAACAGGGCAGCACGGCTGGCCCTTAGATGTACACAGAGAGCAGACAATAATATGCATGTCAATCTCTCCTAGCTCAAAGTGGAGGAGAGATTGACTTCATCATTACTTGTTTTTTTGAGAGGTATTGATATGTTGAAAGCACCGAGCTGTCTGTTTAAACAACTAACACACAGCTCGAACACCCATGCATACCCCACAATACATGCCACCAGAGGTCTCTTCATTGTCCCCAAGACCAGAACAGATTATGGGAGGCACACAGTACTACATAGAGCCATGACTACATGGAATTACAATATATTCCACATCAGGTAACTGATGCAAGCAATAGAATCAGATTTTAAAAAACAGATGAAAATACACCTCATGGAACAACGGGGACTGTGCAGCAACACAAACATAGGCACATGTATACACACACATGATAACATACGCACTATACACACACGCACACATGGATTTTGTGGGGTAGATATGTGGTAGTGGAGTAGGGGCCTGAGGGCATACACTTAGTGTGTTGTGAAATCTATTTTGAATGTTCTGTAATGTTTAAAAATGGTATAACTGCCTTAATTTTTCTGGACCCCAGGAAGAGTAGTCACCTCTTTGGCAGCAGCTAATGGGGATCCATAATAAATACCAATCCAAATAAATACAATTACACAATCAAGGCAGGAGCATAGGAAACACACACAAACACAATAAAAACAACCACATTCCTCACTGAAACGATCCTCTATCAACAATCTGATTTGACAGAAAGGCACCAACGCGTCCAACTGTAGGATATTCTGAAGATTGTTCCATTAGTGAGGTGAGAAGAAACTAAAAGATGTTTGAATACATCTGTGACCTGCAGCACCATCTAGCAGCGATGAGCAGAAAGTGATTCTTCTATAGCAACTTCTAAAACCAATTGGTTTGCTTCAACCGAGAGAGAGAGAGAGAGAGAGATAAAAGAGATTGAGAGAGTAAGTTGTTTAGAATTTATTTGGGTAAAAACATGTATGCAAGATGTAAGTTGGATCCCCAGAGGAAATCAGTTGAAAGTATGAATTAAAGCACTTCTTTCCAACGTGGACCTTGATGGTAAAACAAATAAGGTCTCATCAATAAAATAGAGTAAGAGAGAGATAGATAGATAGATAGATAGATAGATAGATAGATAGATAGATAGATAGATAGATAGATAGATAGATAGATAGATGGGTCAGCAGTCAAATCTCAGTGATGGATACATATCAGTGGTTGGTGACATAAGAACATCCAGGGGCAATTTCCTGAGTTTCGCGCCTGTCACAATCAAACAGCCTAGCTTTCAATCACCTGATGATGAGCACTGTAGGACACCAGGCCCTGACATGTCGGTGGTCAACAGATCCCATGTGATGTGGATATGACAGCAGGAGACAAGTGGTGGTTTATTGACAGCTGGGCTATGCTTTGTATTGGCAATCAGATCTGAATGGTTTGTTAGGCAGGCAGGAAGAGGGATGCTTGGTGGGTAACTTTGAATTGTCAATCATTTAATATTGGGAGCACTGTGTTCTCTTCATCAATGAGCAGCCATTGGATTGAATTGATCCCTGACTGACATTAATGTAATGATGACGATCTATTCTATTCAACCCCCCACTGCCCTCCAACAGACAGACAGCCAGGCAGGCACCCCCATACACAGAAACACACACACATATTTTAGTTTTTTGTTTCTTGCAAAAAGCATTTTTTTTACCTCGTTGTGCATTGGATGTTGAGAGTGTCATTTGTGACAGAAAAGGTGTGTAGCCTATCAGTAAGTTTGCACTGTTTGGAACTAGTCAAACAGTAGCAGAAAAAGTGGCAGGCACTGCTCAGTACTACTATCAGGCAACAGTGAACATGCCAAAGGCACCAGGTCGGCTGCAGAGGCAGAGCCATCAGTCAGCTGAGCGCAAGGCAAACACAGCTCTTTTGACTTTGACCTTTTAACGTTTCACTTCCCTCCACCACAGGCATTGGCTCAGTTACAGAGCACATACATTCTCATTTCACTTGCTTTTTTTGATAGCACAAAAAAAGTTTGGTTTGATTTGTTGTTTAGTTCATAGCACACATATAACAGCTATTTTCAGATCTCTCCAGAGATGTTCGATCGGGTTCAAGTCCGAACACTGGCTGGGCCACTCAAGGACATTCAGAGACTTGTCCCGAAGTCACTCCTGCGTTGTCTTGGCAGTATGCTTAGAGTCGTTGTCCTGTTGGAAGGTGAACCTTGGCCCTAGTTTGAAGTCCTGAGCGCTCTGGTGCAGGTTTTCATCAAAGATCTCTCTGTACTTTTCTCCATTCATCCTTGCCTTGATCCTGACTAGTCTCCCAGTCCCTGCCACTGAAAAACATCCCCACAGCATAATTCTGCCACCACCATGCTTCACAGTATTTTATTATAATAACTTTTTTAATTGAACCATTATTTAACCAGGCAAGTCAGTTAAGAACACATTCTTATTTACAATGGCGGCCTACCCCAGCCAAACCCGGACGACGCTGGGCCAATTGTGTGCCATCCTATGGGACTCCCAATCACGGCCGGATGTGATACAGCCGGGATTCGAAAAATGGACTGTAATGACACCTCTTGCACTGAGATGCAGTGCCTTAGACCGCTGCTCCATTCGGGAGCCTGTAGGGATGGTGCCAGGTTTCCTCCAGATGTGACACATGGCATTCAGGCCAAAGTCTTCAATCTTGGTTTCATCAGACCAGAGAATCTTGTTTCACCATGGTCTGAGAGTCCTATAGGTGCCTTTTGGCAAACTCCAAGCGAGCTGTCATGTGTATTTTACTGAGGAGTGGCTTCCGTCTGGCCACTCCACCATAAAGCCCTGAGTGGTGGAGTGCTGGAGAGATGGTTGTCCTTCTGGAAGGTTCTCCCATCTCCACAGAGGAACTCTGGAGCTCTGTCAGAGTGACCATTGCGTTCTTGGCCAACTCTAGGAAGAGTGTTGGTGGTTCCAAACTTCCTCCATTTAAGAATGATGGAGGCCACTGGGTTATTGGGGACCTTCAATTCTGGAGAAATGTTCTGGTACCCTTTCCCAGATCTGTGTCTCGACACAATCCTGTCTCAGAGCTCTACAGACAATTCCTTCGACCTCATGGCTTGGTCTTTGCTCTGACTTGCACTGTCAACTGTGGGACCTTATATAGACAGGTATGTGTATTTCCAAATCATGTCCAATCAATTGAATTTATCCCAGGTGGACTCCAATCAAGTTGAAGAAACATCTCAAGGAGGATCAATGGAAACAGGATGCACCTGAGCTGAATTTCGAGTCTCATAGCAAAGGGTCTGAATACTTATGTAAATAAGGTATTTCTGTTTTCGCTATGTAATTATGGGGTATTGTGTGTCGATTGATGAGAATTTTTTTTTATTTAATCAATTTTAGAATAAGGCTGTAATGTAACAAAATGTGGAAAAGGTAAAGGGGTCTGAATACTTTACGGATGCACTGTATACACTACCAGTCAAAAGTTTGGACACACCTATTCATTCAAGGGTTTTTCTTTATTTTTACTATTTTCTACGTTGTTGTCACGCCCTGGCCTTAGTTATCTTTGTTTTCTTTATTATTTTGCTTAGGTCAGGGTGTGACATGGGGGATTTATGTGTTTTGTCTGGTCTAGGGGTTTTGTATGTTTATGGGGCTGTCTCCTTTCTAGGTAGTTTGTATGTCTATGGTTGCCTAGATTGGTTCTCAATTAGAGGCAGCTGTCTGTCGTTGTCTCTGATTGGGAACCATATTTAGGCAGCCATGTTCTTTGGGTAGTTTGTGGGTGATTGACTTCTGTCTTTGTGTCATTGCACCAGATAGGACTGTTTCGGTTTTCACTTTTGTTGTTTTGTATTTTGTAGTGTTCTTATTTATCGTCATTATTAAAGATGTTGAACACGAACCATGCTGCATTTTGGTCCTCCTCTCCTTCAGCGGAAGAAAGCCGTTACAATTGTAGAATAATAGTGAAGACATCAAACTATGAAATAACACACATGGAATCATGTAGTAACTAAAAAAGTGTTAATACAAAATATATTTCGTATTTGAGATTCTTCAAGGTAGCCACCCTTTGCCTTGATGACAGCTTTGTACACTCTTGGCATTCTCTCAACCAGCTTCATGAGGAATGCTTTTCAAACAGTCTTGAAGGAGTTCCCACATATGCTGAGCACTTTTTGGCTGCTTCTCCTTCAATTGGGTTGAGGTCAGGTGATTGTGGAGGCCAAGTTATCTGATCAGGCACTCCATCACTCTCCTTCTTGGTCAAATAGCCCTTACACAGCGTGGGATGAGTTGGGTCATATATATATGAGAGAAAGAAAGGAAATCTTCATGAGATAGACCTGGCTAACCAGGTCAAAATCATACTCTGAAAACCAGCAGACACTGCGGCCCCCAAGGACCGGACCTGTGCACCCCTGTTCTAGTTTAACCAAACAATCATTGGTGTGTGGTATGATCATTAAATAAACATCAGGACAAACAATCAGGAGTTTGTGATTGGTTGCTGTAACACTGCCTATAACTGTCATACTGTTGTGTGCTATTATCTCTTTATTACTGTATGCTTACACAGCCCAACATCACGACTTGGTTTGATTTATACGCCCTCTAGCTCTTTTGTTGGTAAGTTATCACACTTTGTAATCTGCTGGTAAGAACTTTTAGGTTACAGGTTGGTCATGATAGAAAGTATATTGTACCACAGTAGGCTACATCACACTAGGCTACATTTTCCCAACTACATTTGAGGCATTATTCACTGTTTTGCATCCAATTCCAACAACAATCTTGTTGTCTTTTAGGAATTGGGAAAAGTGCATTGGCCTCTCTGGTGTACAGGGTTTTTGAAAGAATTGGGCATTTTGATGGTGGTTTATCTGGCATCTGTCTTGGAACTAACCATCACGACCTTTCCTCGACACACAAAGTGACAGGTGAGAAAAACAATGGAGTACGTAGGCTGTGTTTTGGTTCCTACAGAGCCAAACACTGTTTCATACAGAGCTGTGCCTCTAGAGGGAGTTGCGAGATGCTGAGCAGAAGACAACTGAGGAGTGTGAGCGGTGGTGCTTCTAAGCTTGGAGAGAGAGGGGGGAGAGGCAGGCAAAGGAGAAGGAAAACATCAGAAGAGGCGTAACGAGAACGATATTGTGCGTTTATGTCTGTTTGTCATCACTGGACTGGTCCCCCATTCTGACCATTCAAACCGTCAACGGTACCAGTGACTTCAATTCGGCCTATCCTGCCCAATATCGGGTTGTCTCATGCGGTCTAGTTTGGAGGGAAAGAAGCGAGAAGGATGATCACGGTGAGTCCTCTTTCCAGCGTGATCCGGCCGAGTATGCGCATGTTTAATAATGTAGGCTTATTTATGCTGTTTAGGGAAGGCCAAACCTTACTAATGCTATCGTACACCCATTTGATTTTAGAAACGGGATTATTGCAATTCCATCAGTGCGTAATTGAGGGGAGTCGGCAGAATTGTATTTTATTAATATAGGGGTTGTGCGCCTGAGACCACTGTGTTTTTCGCAGTTGTGGCCCAGTGGGCTAATCGATCCGTGTTTCTTACGGATCAATAATGTCAATAGCACTGTATAAGCACTGATATCCAAACAAACATACAGTTAACGTTATAGGTTCTAATATCTTGATTTTAAAATCGATGAGTTTGCAGGTTAGAGAAGCACACTAAAATGACTGCTGCCATCCAGGCATCGCTGTCATAGCCACTAACTCAAAGGTCGCAGCTGCAGGAGGTACACGTATAGAATGAATTACCAACCGCAGCACTACTGTTTGTTGCCATGTTCGAGTTATTTCAAATGAAATATAGGCTAGGTCATCATGGTAGGATGTTAAAAAAAAATATATATATAGGCTAATGGTTTTGTAGGTTAGCCTACTGATGAGCCAGCCCTACAAAAAATAAACAAGGTGGTGTGATGCGTTGGAATGTGGAATATTGACACCTCAAGTCCACCAGATCCATCAAACTATTTGCATTCTGGCAGAAGTGATTAATTGTCAATGGATGCAGTGTGTTCCTTGTACCGCAGGCGCTCAATAATTTCAACTCGTGCTCTGCTCTACGGTGCGGTGGTAAAACGGAAGCTTGGTTTTTAGCTAGTTGAAAAGCGAAGCACGTGCTTTCAAGTACGGCGAATGTGGGCTAGACATCCGGCAAAACAAAACACTTATGCATCTGGTGGACTTCGGGCATGACAGTCCACAGTTTGTATTTTCTGTCATGTGTTTATTGATTCATGGCATTTGTTTGTCAGGGCCTGAGGCATGCTTGAATTTCCTCTCCCTTCGCTGGTTGAAGAACAAGGCACATAAACTCCTTGGCGGTCGGGTGGGACATGCAACATTGTAGCCTACAAGTAGACTAATCGCACACCGCTACTGTACAAAAACAACACAGCGTCAAAATGGTAATAGCTGTGATCTCTGTTATGGTTGTCACATAGGCAACACTGAACAGTTATGTAAACGAGTGTGTGAATGCCGGCGATAATATAGCCCTCACATAGCCTTTGCATGGAATGATACATTGCATCTAGCCTTGGATACACTCTTATTCGATGTTATTAGGCTACACGGATGTTAGGCCTACATACAATTCATACATGTAGTGTATGCTGACATAGGCTATTAATTAAACCAGTCTGCAATAAAAAATAGTCTATAACAGACATTATAAACTGGGTGGTTCGAGCCCTGATTGCTGATTGGCTAACAGCCGTGGTATATCAGACCGTATACCACTGGTGTGACAAAACACTTATTTTTGCTGCTCTAATTACGTTGGTAACCAGTTTATAATAGCAGTAAGGCACCTCAGAGTTTGTGGTATATGGCAAATATACCAGGCACTCCCCTTAGCCGTGGTATATTGGCCATATATCACACCTCCTCGTGCATTATTGCTTAAATATGGCTGATGATGCGATTATCAAATATGTATTTACTTTGATGCGCTCCTCATAGGCTACAGCACAGTGGACTAAAGCTAAAAGAAATAGAAGCTGTAGTCGAAAAACTGAAACGAAGGATCTGATTAATAACAATTACGAATAGATGCCAATCTCAATGCACACGCTGTTTGTATTATGTAACGCCACTGGCCGGTTGATATGTCGTGCAAACGTCCCTGAGGAATAGCCCCCCCCCCACACACATTCTGTCATAAAAGCGCTAGAGAGGTGGGAAAGGATTCACGCAGTATGTCTACAGCCACATAAAAACAGAGATAATTGTTGCTCTTGAACGCCGTACCGATTGGCAACGTCAAGATATTTGCAATGGGGGCACTGGACAACCTTGTGCGCGGGAGAGAGCGGAGTTTTCGGAGCTGGAGGGGCTGTAGTAGCGTCCATTGACTGAAGGCACATCTCCTTGAACTCTCTTGATCCACCAGAAGCCACAATCAGCAGCCTGGACGGATACGTGCCAGAGAAGGCGTACTAGCCATCAGGAATAAATTCTATTTTTGCTTCAACGACACAACACGCCTTCCGACATGAGCGCCTGCTCATGTTCCCAGTTCCCACTAAAAATATGCAAGGATAGGCGACAGCAGCACATCAGCATTGCGTTAAGTTGATAGAAGCCCTTCTGCACATTCAAGAGCTCTGGTTGTTTTGAGGCCTGTCTGTCCCTGCTCTGTTCAGCTGATGCTAGCCTAATGTAGGTAATACTTACGGGAGTACATCAGCTTTGATAATGAAGAGTTGTGATGGTGATCAATCTAATTATTCGGATCATTTTTATGATGTTAAAGGCAATGTGTTCTTTAGTTCTTAGGGAGAACTAGACATATAGTAGCCTAATAATTATATATAACCATATAGTAATAATAAATAATTATGTCAGCGATACGCATATATGCCTTAGCTAGAGGTTGAACTAGTCTTACTATTATCATGTATGAGTAGGCCTATAGCTCTGCACAGATGTAAAATCAGTGGTAGTGATTTGTAAGATAAAGCACCTTTAACACGTTAGAAAAACCTATAATGGGGATTCTCTTTCAATGTGCAATTTATATCAGTGGCTAGATTCGTTATGCTTGTGCCCAAATAGACCTCAATTTACAGGAATGAGAAGAATTCCCTTCTTTATCTAATTGATTCAGGAAATGCAAGTCTGATGGGTCATTAGCCTTGATGGTGTACAGTGTCTTGCAAAAGTATTCATCCCCCTTGGCGTTTTTCCCATTTTGTTGCATTACAATCTGTAATTTACATGGATTTTTATTTGGATTTCATGTCATGGACATACATAAAATAGTCAGAATTGGTGAAGTGAAATGAAAAAAAGAACAAAACAGAAAACAGAAAAGTGGTTCATGCATATGCATTCACCCCCTTTGCTATGAATCCCCTAAAATGACATCTGGTGCAACCAATTACCTTCAGAAGTCACATAATTAGTTAAATAAAGTCCACCTGTGTGTAATTTAAGTGTCACATGATCTCAATTGGTTCTGAAAGGCCCCAGAGTCTGCAACACCACTAAGCAAGGGGCACCACCAAGCATGTGGCACCATGAAGATCAAGGAGCTCTCCAAACAGGTCAGGGACAAAGTTGTGGAGAAGTACAGATCAGGGTTGGGTTATAAAAAAATATCAGAAACTGTGAACATCCCACAGAGCACCATTAAATCCATTATTAAAAAATGGAAAGAACATGGCACCACAACAAACCTGCCAAGAGAGGGCCGCCCACCAAAACTCACGGACCAGGCAAGGAGGGAATTAATCAGAGCGTCAACAAAGAGACCAAAGATAACCCTGAAGGAGCTGCAAAGCTTCCCAGCGGAGATTGGAGTATCTGTCCAAAGGACCACTTTAAGCCATACACTCCACAGAGCTGGGCTTTACGGAATAGTGGTCAGAAAAAAGCCATTGCTTAAAGAAATAAATAAACAAACACGTTTGGTGTTCGCCAAAAGACATGTGGGAGACTCCCCAAACATATGGAAGAAGGTACAGATGAGACTAAAATTGAGCTTTTTGGCCATCAAGGAAAATGCTATGTCTGGCGCAAACACAAACCCCTCTCATCATCCTGAGAACACCATCCCCAGTGAAGCATGGTGGTGGCAGCATCATGATGTGGGGATGTTTTTCATCGACAGGCTGGGAAACTGGTCAGAATTGAAGGAATGATGGATGGTGCTAAATACAGGAAAATTCTTGAGGGAAACCTGTTTCAGTCTTCCTTCCAGAGATTTGAGACTGGGATGGAGGTTCACCTTTCAGCAGGACAATGACCATAAGCATATTGCTAAAGCAACACTCGAGTGGTTTAAGGGGAAACCTTTAAATGTCTTGGAATGGCCTAGTCGAAGCCCAGACCACATTACCACAGGTTCTCAATTGGATTGACGTAAAGATTGCTGTACACCAGCAGAACCTATCCAACTTGAAGGAGCTGGAGCAGTTTTGCCTTGAAGAATGGGCAAAAAACCAAGTGGCTAGATGTGCCAAGCTTATAGAGACATACCCCAAGAGACTTGCAGCTGTATTTGCTGCCAAAGGTGGCTCTACAAAGTATTGACTTTGGGGGGGTGAATAGTTGAGGGGGGTGAATAGTGCACGCTCAAGTTTTTTTTGTTTTTTTGTCTCACCTCTTGTTTGTTTCACAATGAAAAAATATTTTGCATCTTTAAAGTGGTAGGCATGTTGTGTAAATCAAACGATACAACCCCCCCAAAAAAATCAATTTTAATTCCAGGTTGTAAGGCAACAAAATAGGAAAAAATGCCAAGGGGGGGTGAATACTTTCGCAAGCCACTGTAAGGGCTTAGCTGCTCGGAATCAAAGTTGCCACTAAACCACTGATCTAGGTCCAGCTTGTCCTGCCCTAATCTGTATTGGTAAGCAGACGGAGGAGGGTTGTGATACAGGATGTCCATGATGGTTGCCCGATCTGATTTGTTTCCTGTGGTCTTGTCTTCATCAGTGAGAGAATGAGTCAGTGATAATATTAATGTCTTCTGTGTTTCCTACCGGCGATGCCAGGCTCCCACCACCTGTTATCTCCTTCCTCCTTTACATCTAACGAGTCAAGCCACCAGACTGGTCTATGATGAAATTATAGGCTGAACCTTGACAAATGTTTAAGTTGGGATGATTGTGATGTTGTTGTCTGACATTTCGTTGAAGACACGTATTGAGAGTCGCTCTGCATCTCCAACTGATGATTATATAACTTCCACGTATGACTTGTTTGTGGTTGCTGGCACTGACCCATGACATAATTGTAGTGTTAATTGGATTTCTGGCGTTCTTACTAACACAACTCTTACTTCTAATGCCCTTCTAATTCCACCTCTATTTGTGTGTGTTTTGTGTCTCTCCTCCCAGACTCAGAAGCACTGGAGATCATAGAGTATCCCCTAAACCTTTCACACCACCTGCTAGGTCCGAAGCTCTGGTCTGACACACCCCTGGACCTGCCCCGGTCACACCCACCCACACCCCTGTAGAACAGAGTCTGAAACCCCTCACTTCTTCAAACCTCTGCCCACTGGAATAAATGAGTGGACCTGCTGGAGAGGATAGGGCTGGGATATATACCAGAACCTACACAGGTAAAGTCCACAGTCATACTGGTGTCCGTAGAATAACAGGTTAACTGTTTTTTATAGGATGTTAGGATAAGACAATTCAAGATGGTTGTCTTTTGTGTTTTTTTTCTGTCGAATTTTCAGAAAGACTGCTGCATGTCTAGTTAAAGTTGGTGGATTTATGAATGATTTTTCAAACTCTAACAGCCCCACCTGCCCTATGCTGTGCTTCTCCCCCTTCCCTCCTACACAGAATGTCCTGGTTCAGCGGCTTCCTAGTGGCCAGAGTCGACGACCGCAAGACCACGTGGGGGGAGCGCAATGGCAAGAAGTCCAAGCAGAAGGGAGGCTCATCCCTCTGCAACCCGCGTTACATGAGCTGCCTGAGGGACCCGGACGCCATGGAGCCCCCCTCTGGAGCCCCCCTCAACCCCCACCACTGCGGAGGGGGGGCCGGGGCGACGGGCGGGGGGGGCAACTTCGGTGTGCGCTGCATCTGGCAAGAAGACCACTACGGCAAAGGCGGCGTCACCGGTGAAGGGGTGGGGCTCAAATCTGTCGACTTGGGCTTTGAGGACGGGGACCTGAAGGGGAGGAATGGGGGGGGGGGCGGGGAGCCGGGTGATGAGGGCCTCAATGGGGGAGGGGTGGTGACGGCGGCAGACTGCTGGCTGCGGGTGGTGCGGGTGTTCCAGTCCAAGAAGTTCCAGTCTCATAAGCTGGAGCTTCTGTACCAGCGCTACTTCTTCAGGCTCAACCAGAGCTCCCTCACCATGCTGATGGGGGTGCTAGTGATCGTGTGTGGCGTGATGCTGACCTTCCACTGTGTCCACGCGACCCCGGACGTGGCCTACTCCTCGGCCCTCTCCGTGGCCATGGCCCTGTTCATGGCCCTCATGGTTGTGTGTAACCGGAACGGCTTCCACCAGGACTACATGTGGATGGTGAGCTACCTGGTTATCGGGGTCCTGTTGCTGATGCAGGTGTTCGGCGTGCTGATGGTGGCGCCTCGCAGCGCATCTGAGGGCATCTGGTGGTCTGTGTTCTTCATTTACATCATCTACACGCTGCTGCCTGTCAGGATGAGAGCAGCCGTGCTGAGCGGAGGGGTGCTCTCCACCATTCACCTGGTCACCACCTGGCAGTTCAACCAGGAAGACGTGTTCCTCTGGAAACAGGTAGGCTCCTTGGCCTACAGTGTGTCATATTCATTTATTTTTCTAAGGCTGCAGTGAGTGTCTGGGCACGCTGAGACTTTGTGGTATCTTACTCTTGGGCCTACAGCACAGGCTACAATATTATTATTGTATCAGTGCAGGCAACCATGTGGTTCTAGTCTGACAAGTAGAGATGGGCATTGGAAATGATATCACTATTTGAAAAATAACACAACATTTTTTTCGGATATCTGGATAGTTGAAATACATGTGTTTAAAGAGTATATATGTCAAAAAATAAAAATCAATGTAGACTTGCTCGCTCGACTCAAGTGAGAGCCTGCTTGGAAGGGTGGGTGAGGGGTGAGATTGGAGCAGGGGCCGGTGTGTGTGACTATGTGTCTATGTGTGTGGAACGGAGGGAAAGAGAGAGCTAGAAAGTAGCCAAACCGACTCATGCTCGTTAGACTAACTTGTTGCTGCCAAAGTTGATCTATCACACCAGCTGGTAGTGACTGTTTTGACCGCATCAACTTGTTGTGAAGAAGCTAGCTAGCTACAGTAGCCAGCTAAGTTAGCAAGCGAGCTAAAGTTGCAAGGCGAATTGAGGCTAACTGAGGCTATTTTGAGGCGTCCTTGCCGACAACTCACTTCACTTGCTACACACGATGACTGTAGCACCGCATTGATTGACCAACAATAACAACAAGCTACATGAGTGAAACGTGTGTAGGCTACCTGTGCAACTTTCTGTATGGGCCCCCGCATACTTTTTTCCCCCATAAAACACAAGATTTTATATAATGATCTCAAAAATGACTACTCTCCAAAAGAAGATCCAATACTAAAGTTGGAATATTCTAATAACCCTGCCCCTCCCTACTGACAATACATTGTTTTTTGGCAGCTTGTATGAATGTGTTTCACTGTGTTTTGCTCAGTGGGTGGAACAGTGTGTTTGTCGCTGTGTTGCCAGTAGATTTCTGAATGTTTTGTAGGCAGTCTGTGTATCTTTGTGTGTGTGTGTATGTGGCCTACTGTATGTTGTTTGTGCGTCATGCCAAGGACCCAGGGGCTAGCTGAAGGTCAATGGGCTGAATGAACCACCTCGGCCGGCCGGATGTGTGTGAGTTTGTGTGTATGTGTCTGCGTGTGTGTGTGCCAGAGAGAGAATACCATAGCCCATAATACTATTCAGCCGTATCACTCAGGTCTCTGTGCTCCCACACAAGGGACACTTTGTGCATTTTTACAATGGTGGGGGTGCTGTATGGAGGCTGAGGCTGGGTGCATTCTGTATTACTGTAACTGTTGTGTAACTGTTTATGACCATTGGGAGAAGGTATGGGAAAGGAATAAGGGGGAGACTATTCCACAAAAACAATGAGGGGACACAAAAGAATGTTTGGCCTAGTTCATGGTGGAACATTAGTCGTTACAATGTTGTTTCCCCCCTTGATTTAAAATAACAGGATTTCTTCCCACTGGGAGAGTGCTCCACCTCTGTCCAGGTTCACATTTTCAGAAGGCAATTGTTCACGAAATGATTTCACGTCGGAATTATAGGCTTTATATATACTAGTGATGGTGGAAAAATCGACACAGTTACATATCAGGATATTCTTTTTGATGATATATCGTATTATTTTTGATGATATATGTTATTATTTTTGATGATATTATCGTATTATTTTTGATGATATATCGTATTATTTTTGATGATATATCGTATTATTTTTGATGATATTATCGTATTATTTTTGATGATATATCGTATTATTTTTGATGATATATCGTATTATTTTTGATGATATTATCGTATTATTTTTGATGATATTATCGTAAAATTTTTGATGATATATCGTATTATTTTTGATGATATATCGTATTATTTTTGATGATATTATCGTATTATTTTTGATGATATATCGTATTATTTTTGATGATATATCGTATTATTTTTGATGATATTATCGTATTATTTTTGATGATATATCGTATTATTTTTGATGATATATCGTATTATTTTTGATGATATTATCGTATTATTTTTGATGATATATCGTATTATTTTTGATGATATATCGTATTATTTTTGATGATATATCGGATTATTTTGGATGATATATCGTATGATTTTTGGAGACAATATCGCAATATAACTTTCGTGCTAGTCAGCTGTACATGCTTCAGTACTCTAGTATTTTCCCTTCAGAGCTTGTTCTCCATCATCTTTTTAAATAGTGAGCCAATTTGTTTTCAGCACATTGATTTCCACGACTCGTCAAAACTCCCTTTCTAATTGGCTGGCTCTTATCCCTCCACAGCAAACATGATGAGCGATATGTTTGGAAACATCAAAAACGCAATAACATCACAGTATCGAATTACAATACGTATAGAATTATGAGAATCGCAATACATTGTTTCCTTAACTAAGTATGGTGATAATATCGTACTATGAGTTCCCTGGCAATTCCCCAGCCCTGATATATAGACACTATAGACTCCATACACATTATATTTTGTAGAAAGCGTAATTGTTTACCAAAGGATGTTAATTGAGGAAGAGGAAAAGGGAACATCTTTGGTTACTACGAAAGAGAGCTAGGAGATTACAACCTGTCATACATTGAGACTGAAATATACTAATCTGTCACCTCTGACTAGACTAATGTCTATTATTGATGAGGCACATGTTTGATTGTATTACTCAAGCCACTGTAAGGAAAGGTCACTGCTCAAGACTGTGGTAGCCAACCAACCTCTGTGTGACATCTTTATTGTGTTATATGGTGAGAACTGGGCTACTGGGCATGTGCGTAATGTAATGGTGTTCTCAATGACCCCCACGTCATGCATGTGACACAAAGCACATAGTGTTTTGTTTGCTGAGCTAAAGTGAACGAGGGTTCCTACTGAATGTAATCATATGTGTGTGTACATGGCTGTACAGTAATAAAGTGCCATCCATCACTTTTATATGCTTGTGTGGAAGTATTTCCCCTTTCTCCGATAACTCATTAACCTTGCTGGGTTTCTGTTGGCGTCGTTAGCTACAGATAATGAATTTGTGAAATCGTTACGCACACACACACACATAGTGGAATGACATTGTGGTATAATTAGGATGTAGGGTATGCTGCCTGCCTGCCACATGCGTGGCTGGACTCACTCCGCCTGTCACTGATCCAAGCCCCCCCCCTGCTGAGAACATGGGCTGGATTAGAAATCTAGACCCAGGATGTGTTTGGGCCTTTGCTCTGCCATGGTCTATGTGGAAACAAGATCTCTTCTTCACTCACTGGCAGTGGAGCCTTTTTACAACAAAAAAATGGAATCGCTTTGGCAGTGTTTTCACAAGTATGTGGTACATTTTCACAACTCTTAGTACAAAACTCCAAACTGTTCACACTTGTAACGCAGCCAGTCCTTCGTTCAAAACCTGTCATTGTGCATTCATTTGGATTTGCAAACATTTCTCACCACACCACCATTTATTCAACATACGTTAATTGTGAAATGTAATGAGAACATGGGTTTAATCACCAAAACACAACATAAGGATACCTTTTCAATTTAGTTGTTCTAACTACCAGTTAATCCAATAGCCAACCATGCAAGACACATGTTTTAAATCGCCCTTAGAAGTGCTGAAAGTAATATGCTAAAATACTTACATTACCCAATAATATCTATCCAATGTGTCATCAAAAGTGACCTCAAGGGAGACATTCTCTACAATCATTAATGCAAAAAAAAACATTATTTTTCAGATAGAATTGTGTCATTGGTGTACTGTATGTAATCACATGTAAGAAATGACATGAAACAAATGAAATGAATGAAAATAAAACAGCATTTAGCACGCATTCATTTGCATCAAGACATGTCTTGAGCCTTTAGCCATAAATTCTCATCCACACCACAGTGAATGTCGTCATTGTTCATCCACTGCGGGATAAACCTTTTGGAATGGTGAATCCAAGCTTGACATTGGTCTGCATTGACGTCGTCGCATGCCTCTTCCATGGCCAGAAGGAGGGTGACACGCTCATGGGGATGGCGATTGTACACCTTCCAACTCCGCGCTGAAAAAAATTCCTCAACAGGGTTGAGGAAAGGAGCGTATGGGGGGCAGGTATAGATTGGGTTACAGATTGGAGATGAGTCCGAAACCATGCGTGAACCACCTCTCCACGATGGAACCTGACGTTGTCCCACACAATGACATAGGTGACCCCTTCACCTTGACAGGCCTGCTCAATTTCATTGAGAAACACAATGAGGTGTGCAGCATTGCAGGATCCAAGTAATGGCCTACGTCCTACCACACACCATTTTCAGAGATAGCTGCGCACACGGAGATGTTTCCCCCACGTTGTCCAGGCACTTGGACGTTCGCCCGTTGGCCGATGTGGTTCCTCCCACGGCGCTGCGTTTTGGCCAGGTTGAAGCCCACTCCATCGACTAAGATATACTTGTGATGGTTCACAGCAGCATCAAGCACCATCACCCTCTAAAAATATATTTTGGTTAGTATTCTCTAAAACGAGGCAGCTTAAGGTAGAGAAATGAACATCCAATTATCTGGCAACAGCTCTGGTGGACAATTGCACACTGCCTCAATTTTAAGACATCTGTGGCATTATTTCTTACAATATAGTTCTAATATGGAGTTGTCAAGTAGCATGTGCATCAAACAGTAAGTGTAATACAGTATATAGTGGTGTGCCTGAACATACTTTGCCCGCAATTGTTTCACCCGGTTGTTGTTTCTCTCGAAATGCACCAGGTAAATGTGTTTCATAGATACCTGCTGCCTCTTCAAAAGGCAGGTGATTGTTGGTAGGCTGAGGGATGTCACATTGGCCAAAGGTGTCATCATTCTCCTCATTGGCCTGCTCTATTTCGGAAGCCATATGTCAGTCCTGGCCCTTACCATTTTCACCGCTGCCCACTCCTGCTGGTCGGTCAGCTCACGGCCACGGACACAACCATGTGTTAGAACATAGTATACTGTCAATAGATCATACTGGAAGAATAATGTAGCATGTTTTGGGAATTTACAGTATGTTATCTACTGTAAATATAATGGTAAAGCGTAGTGCATATCCTGCAGACGTTTTTCTTGGTGAAATGTTCTCACGTTCGAATTGACAGATGATCTTTTCAGATGGGGGGACGGGACTAATCTGGCAAGCCTCTGTTTACCCCATGGTCAACCAAGATGGCCCGGACTTCATTAGACACAACAGTTCCACGCCGTTTACCTCCCTCTCTCTGATGCCCACCTCTTTGAAAGGGCCCATACCCACCTCTTTGACCTCTTTGACAGGGCCCATACCCACCTCTTTGAAAGGGCCCATACCCACCTCTTTGACAGGGCCCATACCCACCTCTTTGAAAGGGCCCATACCCACCTCTTTGACAGGGCCCATACCCACCTCTTTGACCTCTTTGACAGGGCCCATGCCCACCTATTTGACCTCTTTGTTTCAGGGCCCATGCCCACCTCTTTGACCTCTTTGTTTCAGGGCCCATGCCCACCTCTTTGACCTCTTTGTTTCAGGGCCCATGCCCACCTCTTTGACCTCTTTGAAAGGGCCCATGCCCACCTCTTTGACCTCTTTGTTTCAGGGCCCATACCTACCTCGTTGACCTCTTTGAAAGGGCCCATGCCCACCTCTTTGACCTCTTTGTTTCAGGGCCCATGCCCACCTCTTTGACCTCTTTGTTTCAGGGCCAATACCTACCTCTTTGACCTCTTTGTTTCAGGGCCCATGCCCACCTCTTTGACCTCTTTGAAAGGGCCCATGCCCACCTCTTTGACCTCTTTGAAAGGGCCCATGCCCACCTCTTTGACCTCTTTTTTTCAGGGCCCATGCCCACTTCTTTGACCTCTTTGACAGGGCCCATGCCCACCTCTTTGACCTCTTTGTTTCAGGGCCCATGCCCACCTCTTTGACCTCTTTGAAAGGGCCCATGCCCACCTCTTTGACCTCTTTGTTTCAGGGCCCATGCCCACCTCTTTGACCTCTTTGAAAGGGCCCATGCCCACCTATTTGACCTCTTTGTTTCAGGGCTCATGCCCACCTCTTTGACCTCTTTGACAGGGCCCATGCCCACCTCTTTGACCTCTTTGTTTCAGGGCCCATGCCCACCTCTTTGACCTCTTTGAAAGGGCCCATGCCCACCTCTTTGACCTCTTTGTTTCAGGGCCCATGCCCACCTCTTTGACCTTTTTGAAAGGGCCCATGCCCACCTCTTTGACCTCTTTGTTTCAGGGCCCATGCCCACCTCTTTGACCTCTTTGAAAGGGCCCATGCCCACCTCTTTGACCTCTTTGACAGGGCCCATGCCCACCTCTTTGACCTCTTTGTTTCATGGCCCATGCCCACCTCTTTGACCTCTTTGAAAGAGCCCATGCCCACCTCTTTGACCTCTTTGTTTCAGGGCCCATGCCCACCTTTTTGACCTCTTTTTTCAGGGCCCATGCCCACCTCTTTGACCTCTTTGAAAGGGCCCATGCCCACCTCTTTGACCTCTTTGACTGGGCCCATGCCAACCTCTTTGACCTCTTTGTTTCAGGGCCCATGCCCACCTCTTTGACCTCTTTGAAAGGGCCCATGCCCACCTCTTTGACCTCTTTGTTTCAGGGCCCATGCCCACCTCTTTGACCTCTTTGAAAGGGCCCATGCCCACCTCTTTGACCTCTTTGTTTCAGGGCTCATGCCCACCTCTTTGACGGGCCCCTTGTACACGAGCTCTTTGATTTCCTCCTCTCCCTTGCTGTCTATCCTGTTCCATATTGAAAGAAATTGCAAGTGTTCACATACCTGCTCTTATATGATGACCAAATCAATTAGCAATAACGAGTAGTCATTGTGTAGGGTTATCATGTATCATAAATGTTTATACTTTACAAACACACATTCTATTTCTGTAGTTCTCAAAATCCATGTATAGTAGACAAACCAGTTGAAAGTCTATAGGTTTACCAAACAGTTAAGTGGTTAACCATTAAGCACTGTTGGATTAAGTGATGGTCAAATGTATTGAAACAAATGAGAAGAGAATCATATGAAAAGTATTTTGAAGCATTGCACCTTGAAAGGCAATTACTTTATATGAAAGGAATTTCTAGATGAAACACTGATCAGGTTTGGTGAAATGGTCACTGTGTGATTTTGTGTGTTGTACTTAGTCAAATGAAAATGTGCTTAGAGTTTTGAAAATACAGCCTTTCAAATGATCTGTTTTGAGTTTTGTACTAAGAGTTGTGAAATTTTACCACATACTTGTACCAAAGTGATAAAAAAATGTAATGTGTGTGTTTGTGTATGTATGTGTGTGTTTTGTATGCCTGTGCCATGTGCGTGGGTACATGTGTGCATTTCTGTATAGGTTGAAGGGACTGCACATATTGTTTCCATTTACAATAATGGAGGGTTCAATGTAAAGACCTTAGTGGGTAGCTGCTGTGTGTGCGTGCGTGCACGTGTGTGTGAAAATCCCAATGCAACTCGTATACGTTTTTAAACACTGTAATAATTGCTATTCAGGCTTTATGAAAATCCTGGAATAGCTTTACTGCTGTCTGGGGAGGTAAAGGCCAATTCAGGGCGTCTCCAGGCCAAACCATACCCCCAAATGCTAGACTACGGTTACAAAGGGAGGTTATATTACTGGAAACTTTCGAAGTTTACCAATAAACTACCAGAATTTTGGTATCTTTCAAAGACGTTGTGTAATTTATCACAAGACATCTAGTAGGCCCTTTTGGATGCTGCAAATCAATTCCCATTTTATTTGTCACCTGCTTCGTAAACAACAGGCGTAGACTAACGGTGAAATGCAACTATGCAGAGTTAAAGATAAAAAAAAAAATCTATAATAATAATCGAAATAATGACACAAGGAATGAATACACAGTGAATAACGGATAACAATAACGAGTAAAAATAACAACGCTTATGTACCACTACCGAGTCGATGTGCAGGGGTACGAGGTAATTGAGGTAGCTACAGTGCATTCAGAAAGTATTCAGACCCCTTCACCTTTTCTACATTTTGTTATGTTTTCCCTTATCAATCTACACACAATACCCCATGATGACAAAGCAAAAACTGTATTTAAAAAAAAAAATTTGCAAATGTATTAAACATTCAAAACTGAAATAACCCCTTTACATACAGTACCAGTCAGAAGTTTGGACACACCTACTCATTCCAGGGTTTTTCTTTCTTTTTTTTGTTTACAATTGTTTACATTGTAGAAAAGTAGTGAAGACATCAAAACTATTGAATAACACATATGGAATCATGCAGTAATCAAAAAGTGTTAAACAAATCAAAATACATTTTATATGTTAGATTCTTCTTCCTTGATGACAGCTTTGCACACTCTTGGCATTCTCTCAACCAGCTTCATGAGGAATGCTTTTCCAAGAGTCTTGAAGGAGTTTCCACATATGCTGAGCACTTGTTGGCTGCTTTTACTTCACTCTGCGGTCCAACTCATCCCAAACCATCTCATTTGGGTTTGAGGTCGGGTGATTGTGGAGGCCAGGTCATCTGATGCAGCACTCCATCACTCTCCTTCTTGGTCAAATAGCCCTTACACAGCCTGGAGGTGTGGCCCAAGCAAGTATCTTATTATTATTGGTGTCCTTTAGTGGTGGTTTCTTTGCAGCAATTCGACCATGAAGGCCTGATTCACATGGTTTCCTCTGAACAGCTGATGTTGAGATGTGTCTGTTACTTGAATTTATTTGGGCTACAATTTCTGAGGTGCAGTTAACTCTAATGAACTTATCCTCTGCAGCAGAGGTAACTCTGGGTCTTCCTTTCCTGTGGAGGTCCTCATGAGAGCCAGTTTCATCATAGCACTTTATGTTTTTTGCGACTGCACTTGAATAATTTTTCTGATTGACTGACCTTCATGTCTTAAATTAATGATGGACTGTCATTTCTCTTTGCTTAATCAAGCTGTTCTTGCCATAATATTGACTTGGTATTTTACCAAATAAGGCTATCTTCTGTGTACCACCCCTACCCTGTCACAACACAACTAATTGACTGAAACTTATTAAGGAAAGAAATTCCACAAATTAACTTTTTGTCATTGATACATTTTTAATTTTCCATTGGTTTTGTCTTGTCTTCCTTACACACCTGGTTCCAATCCCATTCAGGACATGATGTGTATTTAACCCTCTGTTTCCCATCAGGTCGGAGATTGTTTGTTGTATGTAGGTGTTGATTGTATTTTCTGTTGTGCGACGGGTTTTGAACCCTCTATTTGTTATTTTGTATACTTTGGTTCTCGGAGGTTTTGATGTTTATTAAACAGCTCCGTTTTTTAACCAAGTTCATTCTCCTGCGCCTGACTTCCCTTTCACCAGCACGCACCACATTACACATATAGGTAGGGGTAAAGTGACTAGGTAACAGGATAGCTAATAGACAGTAGCAGCAGAGTATGTGGTGAGTGTGAAAGTGTGTTTGTGGCGACAGTATGCATGTGTGCATGTTGTGAATGTGTGTGTTGGGTTGTCAGTGTGTGTGGGTAGAATACAGTGTGTGTGCATAGTTAGTGCAAGAGAGTCAGTGCAAAAAAAGGTTGAAGCAAGGTAGTCCAGGTAGCTATTTGATGAGCTATTCAGCAGTCTTGTTTAGAAGTCTTATGGGTTGGGGGTTGAAGCTGTTCAGCGACCTGTTGGTTCCAGACTTGGTGCACTGGTACCGCTTGCCTTGCGATAGCAAAGAGAAAAGTCTATGGCTTTGGTGGCTGTCTTTGACAATTTTAGGGGCCTTCTCCTGACACCGCCTGGTATAGAGGTCTTGGATGGAAGGGAGCTCGGACCCAGTGATGTAACTGGGTTGTACTCACCACCCTCTGTAGCGCCTTGCAGTTGAATGCCTTGCAGTTGCCGTACCAAGTGGTGATGCAGCCAGTCAAAATGCTCTCAATGGTGGAGCTGTATAACTTTTGGTGGATCTGAGGGCCCTTGACAAATCTTTTCAGCCTCCTGAGGGGGTTGAAGCTGTTCAAGGTCCTATTGGTTCCAGACTTGGTGCACTGGTACCGCTTGCCATGCGGTAACACAGAGAACAGTCTATGGCTTGGGTGGCTGGAGTCTTTGACAATTTCTGGGGCATTACTCTGACACCGCCTGGTATAGAGGTCCTGGATGGTAGAGAGCTTGGACCCAGTGATGTACTGGGTCGTACTCACCACCCCCGGTAGCGCCTTGCAGCTGGATGCCTTGCAGTTGCCGTACCAAGCGGTGATGCAGCCAGTCAAGATGCTCTCAATGGTGCAGCTGTATAACCTTTGGAGGGTCTGAGGGCCCATGCCAAATCTTTTCAGCCTCTTGAGGGGGAAGGAGCATTGTTGATCCCTCTTCATGACCGTATTGGTGTGTTTGGACAATGGTGATGTGGACACAGAGGATTTTAAAGCTCTTGACTCACTCCACTACAGCCCCATCGATGTGGATGGGGGTGTGCTTGCCCCTCCGCTTCCTGTAGTCCACGATAAGCTCCTTTTTCTTGCTGACATTGAGGGAGAGGTTGTTGTCCTAGCACCAGACTGCCAGGTCTCTGACATCCTCCCTATAGGCTGTCTAATCGTCATCAGTGATCAGTCCTACCACCGTTGTATAATCAGCAAACTTGATGATGGCGTTGGAGTCGTTCACCCACGCAGTCATGGGGGAACAGGGAGTACAGGAGGGGACTAAGCACACACCCCTGAGGGGCCCCCGTGTTGATGTGGCGGATGTCTTGTTGCCTACCCTTATCGACTGGGTGCGGCCCGTCCCAAAGTCCAGGATCTAGTTGCTGGATCTTGAGCTTGGTGATGAGCTTGGAGGGGACTATGGTGTTGAATGCTGAGCTGCAGTCAATGAACAGCCTTCTTACATAGGTATTCCTTTTGTCCAAGTGGGTGAGGGCAGTGTGGAGTGCTATGGAGATTAGAGGTCGACCGACTATGATTTTTCAATGCCGATACCGATTATTGGAGGACCAAAAAAAAGCCAATGCCGATTAATCAGCCGATTTCTATATATTTATTTGTAATGATGACAATTACAACAATACTCAATTAACACTTTTATTTTAACTTAATATAATACACAAATAACATCAATTTAGTCTCTAATAAATCATGAAACATGTTCAATTTGGTTTAAATAATGCAAAAACACAGTGATGGAGAGGAAAATAAAAGGGCAATATGTGCTATGTAAAAAAGCTAACGTTTAAGTTCCTTGCTCAGAACATGAGAACATATGAAAGCCGGTGGTTCCTTTACACATGAGTCTTCAATATTCCCAGTTAAGAAGTTTTAAAAATGTATTATTATTATTTATTTATTTTTATTTTACCCCTTTTTCTCCCCAATTTCGTGGTATCCAATTGTTAGTAGCTACTATCTTGTTTCATCACTCATCGCTATAGGCACTATAGTATTGCCAGCCTAATCTCGGGAGTTGATAGGCTTGAAGTCATAAACAGCGCTGTGCTTCAAGCATTGTGAAGAGCTGCTGGCAAATGCAGGAAAGTCCTGTTTGAATGAATGCTTAAGAGCCTGCTGCTGCCTACCACCGCTCAGTCAGACTGCTCTATCAAATATCAAATCATAGACTTAATTATAATATAATAAACACACAGAAATACGAGCCTTAGGCCATTAATATGGTCAAATCCAGAAACGATCATTTCGAAAAAATAACATTGAAGGTTGTGCAATGTAACAGCAATATTTAGACTTAGGGTTGCCACCCGTTCGATAAAATACAGAACGGTTCCGTATTTCACTGAAAGAATAAACCTTTCGTCATAATTATGTAAAATTCTGGCAAATTAATTATTGTCTTTCTTAGGAAGAAATGGTCTTCATACAGTTTGCAACGAGTCAGGCGGCCCAAACTGCTGCATATACCCTGATGTGAATGCTCTTTTGTTAAATCATCACCCGTTTGGCGAAGTATGCTGTGATTCAATGATAAATTAACAGGCACCGCATTGCTAACCTAGTAATTGACAAGCTAGTTAACCTAGTAATATCATCAACCATGTGCAGTTAACTAGTGATTATGTTAAGATTGATTGATTTGTTTTTTCTAAGATAAGTTTAATGCTAGCTAGCAACTTACCTTGGCTCCTTGCTGCACTCGCGTAACAGGTGATCAGCCTGCCACGCAGTCTCCTCGTGGATTGCTATGTAATCGGCCATAATTGGCGTCCAAAAATGCTGATTACCGATTGTTATGAAAACTTGAAAACTAACCCTAACCCTAATTAATCGGCCAACCTCTAATGGAGATTGCGTCATCTGTGGATCTGTTGGGGCGGTATACGAATCGAAGTGGGTCCAGGGTCTCTCGGATGATGGTGTTGATGTGAGCCATGACCACTCTTTCAAAGAATTTTATGGCTACAGATGCGAGTGCTACTGGGGCGAGAGTCATTGGCGTTCTTGAGCACGGGGACTATGGTGGTCTGCTTGAAACAAATTGGTATGACAGACCGGATCTGATTATCACAGGTCTGTAATTATCTCTGGCCCTCTGTGTGGCCTTATCACATGTCAAATATATGAAATAATAATTAAAAATATGATTTTTAAATAAAAAAAATGGAAATAACAAAGCTGTAAAACAGTATCCTAAATATAAAAAATCAACTTAGTGAATACCATTGGATGAAATATCCTTTATTCATTATTTTACACACTTTTACTTATCTTACTAGGCCAACGTGTACTTGTGGTAAATGTTTTGCCATCAAGCTGGTGGCCGTTGTGAAAAAGTTTGTAGTTGGACGAGTTGCAGCGGTATAGTTGAAAATAATGTCATTGTTGATATAAAACAATTATATTATATACAAATACAATTGTTGTAGTTATAAAACATATATATTTTTTAAGTTAAGATACATTACATGACCAAAAGTATGTGGACACATGCTCGTTGAGCATCTAATTCCAAAATCATGGGCATTAATATGGAGTTGGTCCCCCCTCTCGCGCTATAACAACCTCCCCTCTTTTGGGAAGGCTTTCCACTTGGAACATTGCTGCGGGGACTTGCTTCCATTCAGCCACAAGAGCATTAGTGAGGTCGGGCACGGATGTTGGGCGATTAGGCCTGGTTCGCAGGTCATCCCATTGGTGTTTGATGAGGTTGAGGTCAGGGTTCTGTGCAGGCCAGTCAGGTTGTTCCACACCGATCTCGACAAACCATTGCTGTATGGACCTTTCCAGCTGAAACAGGAAAGGGCCTTCCCCAAACTCTTGCCACAAACTTGAAAGCACAGAATCGTCTAGAATGTCATTGTATGCTATAGCGTTAAGATTTCCCTTCACTGGAACTAAGTGGCCTAGCCCGAAACCATAAAAAAAACATTAATCCTCCTCCACCAAACTTTACATTTGGCACTATGCATTGGGGCAGGTAACGTTCTCCTGGCATCCCCCAACCCAGATTCGACCGTCGGACTGCCAGATGGTAAAATGTGATTCATCACTCCAGAGACTGGCAACGAGCTTCACACCACTCCAGCCGACATTTTGCATTACGCATGGTGATCTGTGAGGCTGCTCGGCCATGGAACCCATTTCATGGATATCCAGACGAAAGGTTCTTGTGCTGACGTTGCATAAAGAGTCAGTTTGGAACTCGGTAGTGAGTGTTGCAAAACGAGGACACCCAATTTTTTTATTGCACTACGCACTTCAGCAACCTGGCTGTCCCGTTCTGTGAGCTTGTGTGGCCTACCACTTCACGGCTGAGCCGTTGTTGCTCCTAGACGTTTCCACTTCACAATAACAGCACTTAGAGTTACCCGGGGCACCTCTAGCAGTGCAGAAATTTGACGAACTGACTTGTTGGAAAGGTGGCATCCTATGACGGTGCCACGTTGAAAGTCACTGAGCTCTTCAGTAAGGCCATTGTACTGCCAATGTTTGTCTATGGGAATTGTGCTCGATTTTATACACCTGTCAGCAATGGCTGAAGCAGAAATAGCCGAATCCACTCATTTGAAGGGGTGTCCACATACTTTTTTAAATATATACTGTACATTGCCATATATTATGTTAATTACCAAAATGATTGAAGACTTTGGTAAAGTTACCGGTAGCTTTGCAATCCGATGCTAGGCTAGTACCTTTAGCTGCATCATAGCCGCTAAATTCAGCGCTTAATCGTCTGGACCGCCTCGGAGGCATAGGATAAAGGTTGAGGCTGAGGGATGGGATGTGGCCCTTAAGTCTTTGAACCTTGTAGCAAGAAAAACTGTTACAATGAAGTGACCGTGGCCCGTGGACTCTGGGAGTCGAAGATGAAGTGAAGTGTCTCACCGATCATGACGTAACAGCTAGCATACTGTAGCCGAGTGAACCTGACTGGCCGTCCGAGAGTCTAGCTTCACTAATAGTATTAAGGCTAGTAGGTCATGAAGCTCACTGTAGCCAGCTGTTGTTGATAGCAGACTCAAATGAACTAAGACAAGCCTCCTGTGAGTGAGACGCCAGTCTCTGCTACTGGTGGGGCATCGTAAATCCACATTGTGTAACAGGGCAAGAGGTCTAAATGTAGACCTGAAGGATGCTGCATTTAGAACCAAATATGTCCTATGGATAACATTTCGGCACATGCCGGCAGTGTCACTTGGATAGCATTTATCGCTTCTGTGTGTAGTGTTGTCTCGTTTTTATGTTTGACTATGTTTGGTGTCAAAACCAGCGAAATAGGCCTAAACTTCTTCCTCCTCTCTCTGTGTTTTTATTGTAAACAAGCAAATAAACATTTTGGAAGTAAGCCTCAGTCAATTAGAAAATACTCACCCCCCCTATTTCCCCCTCTCTCTCTATCTATCTATCTATCTATCTATCTATCTATCTATCTCTCTCTCTCTCTCTCTCTCTATCTCTCTTTCTCTCTTTCTCTCTCTCTCTCTCTCTCTCTCTCTCTCTCTCTCTCTCTCTTTCTTTCTCTCTCTCTCTCTCTCTCTCTCTCTCTCTCTCTCTCTCTCTCTCTCTCTCTCTCTCTCTCTCTCTCTCTCTCTCTCTCTCTCTCTCTCTCTCTCTCAGTAATCCACAGTCTTTTCTTTTCCCAGCTGGAATCAATTAACTACACACACACACACACACACACACACACACACACACACACACACACACACACACACACACACACACACACACACACACACACACACACACACACACACACACACACACACACACACACACAGGGCCAGAACACAACCCCTGGTTTCTGTTGGTTGACACCCTCCCTCAGGGCTCTCATTAAGGGCTTTGTCAGAAATGCCGTTCTTTGTTTTTCCTTAGGAACATGACGGCCAACACATTTTCCTCCGTGTGTGTGTGGTGTGTGTGTGTGTGTGGTGTGTGTAACCTCTTGGAGCTCATTAATGGGAACCATCTCACTGATAGATTGTCGTAATAGTTGTGTGATTCATTGTTGTGATGTAAACATTGGAAAAGTTGGCAGGGTTCTTGTCAATGTGTGTCCGCCACCACAGACAAAGTGGAACTGTAACTGACTATGTACATTTTTGCTGGTCTTTGTAGTTTTTATTTCTTGTTTTTATTTGTTTTAAGAAAGGTGTTGTGGTTGAAACTGTAATACTGTAATAGCTATATCTTGACTGTCCAGGAGTCCATGACACAGCAGGTTTGGTGTATTGTAGCGGGTGAACATTGTTGATATAGGGCTTGAGAGAGGTCAGAGACCTCCTAAAAATAACCAGCCCCAGGCGTTTCTGCTAACCGTTGTGTTGCGTCACATGGAACAGTCTTATCAGAGTCTGCGTCATATCAGCCACTCACTCTATCCCGCTCTGTATGCACACACTCCCACTCACAGCAATGCGTGTGTTAGCACGCCACACACGCACTAACACACACTCACTAACACACACGCACTAACACACACTCCCTCATGCACAAGCACACACACACACACACACACACACACACACACACACACACACACACACACACACACACACACACACACACACACACACACACACACACACACACACACATTCACAACACACACGCACTAACACACACTCCCTCATGCACAAGCACACACATGCACAAACACACACACACACACACACACACACACACACACACACACACACACACACACACACACACACACACACACACACACACACACACACACACACACACACACACACACACACACACACACACACACACACACACACTCCTCACGACATGGTTAAAAAAGTATATTTCTTTCATTAGACAAATTAAGTGGAAAATGAGTACTTGTAGCTTCTCACTGTGTTAACAACTGTCTGGATGTCTCAAGTGTAATTGTTTTTCTATAGATATTGTATAAGTGAGTGTTTTTTAAGTGTTTCATAATATATGACCCACAAATATTGTTGAATATTCCCATATTAAGCTTTCGATAATGGGTCTTGAGCAGGAGGCCTACATGTATGATCTTGGACCTTGACGGGGAAGCCAAGGTCCATGTTTCCCTAGACAAGGGAGACATTAAAGGAAACACTGTTTAACCCATGGCATCCTATTCAGCAGTGTAGAACAAGTCATCAGAGGTTTTAACACCTGAACAGCCATTCGGGTGTAGAACAAGATACCTCATGCGAGGTGGAGGAGGAGGTAGAGAAGGAGGAAGGGGGTGAGGAGGAGGTGGAGGAGGACGAGGTGGAGGTAGAGGAGGAGGAGGGTGTGGAGGAGGAGGAAGAAGAGGAGGAGGAGGGTGTGGAGGAGGAGGAAGAAGAGGAGGAGGAGGAGGAGGAGGAGGGAGGTGGAGGAGGGTGTGGAGGAGGAGGAAGAAGAGGAGGAGGAGGTGGAGGAGGATGAGGTGGCGGTAGAGGGTGAGGAGGAAGAGGAGAAAAGGAGGAGGAGGAGGAGGTAGAGGAGGAGGAAGATGGTGAGGAGGTGGAGGAGGAGGAGGTGGAGGTAGAGGAGGAGGGCGAGGAGGAAGAGGAGCAGGAGAACGAGGAGGAGGAAGAGGAGCAGGAGGAGGTGGAGATGGGTGAGGAGGAGGAAGAAGATGAGCAGAAGGAGGTGGAGGATAAGGTAGCGAGGCTGTGCAATCGAAGGAGGAGAATACGACATTCTTCCCACACAGTCACCCCGATAAATTATTTGTGCATTTAACACCACAGCAGCATTTTAACAAAGCTACTTGTCACACTGAGATTCTCATCCTTACCAGCATGTCTTCTGGGGATCACAAGAACACAACAGTGGGTTTTTTCAGAGTTTGAGGAAAAGGTTTAATTCCTTTTGCCTGGACAGGATTCTGAGCTGACTGTGGTTAGTCATTTTGAGGGGTGTCAGGGGATTCTTCAAGAGATATTACACACTGATCTATACATATACACAGATATACAGGGTTTCTGCTGGTGAGAATACACCTAGTGTCTCGTTTTTACACTTGGCACTTCACACATTTGATATTTGCTGTTTATCAAAGTTGTTGTTTTCATTCCTTTGGAGCAGCAAGCTTTTCTAGGATCTTTGCAACAGGCCCCCTAGAGCAGACAAGGACCAATGAGCAACATGAGAAAGGAATCATCATTTTAGCATCACTTCTGAGAATGACTGGAACAACAAAAAAAAGGCACCACCACCACTAGCCAATCATGTGTCTCTCTCGGTGCTTGTGTTCGGTTCAGTCCGGCGGTTGCCATGGAAACAACTACAACTCATGTCGTCAAGACCCAGTAGGCTGTGTTGGTATATACAGTTGAGTTATTGTTGCATTTTAGCATGAGGGAACATTTTTTGTCTCCCCTTTCCATCAGATTCTGGAAAAGGATACCGTATAGGCATACTTGCCTGGTGACAAATTCTGAGCCTGTACCATTCTTGTTTAGTAACCTCAGTTTTTTTTACCATCCGAATGGCAGAATTAGCGAGTGAAGGTTAAGACGAGGGTAATGGTTTACGTTAGTGGTCGGGCTGTTCTACAACTTTGTTCCCCTACCACACAAATGACAAAATGGCGGCTAAATGCGGCTGCCATCCACAGGCCTGGCCATAGGAACAGTACATTGGGCTGTAAACAAGCCGTGCCGACGTGGCACCAGTCCAAATGTAGAATGGACTATGGCTGGGGGAGAGGACACTTGAGTGGAGATTGGGGCCAATGGGTGGGAGGGAGAGGGACACACAGGGTGTTTTTAGTTGTTGTTGCCCATCGCTTGTCTGGTTCAGAGAAGCTTATCTGCGGTCGGCCAGCTGAGGGGCTTGTGAGGCTGCACGTTTTGGATGCTTCCGGGGCGTTGCGAAAGCTCGCTGTTCTTTCAAGCCCCGAGGAGTAGGAACTGTGTGGGAGGCTGTAAGCCTGTAACCCGACCCCCGACCCCCCTCACTCTGATAATGGTTTGGCCTGGCGGTTTTGTTTGGGTGTTCCACCATTAGTATTATTATCATCAGACCTGTTCGATGGCTCAGATTCTGAATGATGGCGCTGAGAGTTTGTGAGGCCTTGATAGAAAAGGGGTAATAATAAACTAGTGTAACCATGTGCGCTGAGAGTCGGGAGGTAAGTTACAGGGAGTGCGTATTTGAATCAAATAAAACGTAACATAATACAATACACGAACAACGCACAGACATGAAACTGAAACAGAAACGATGAGGCCTGGGGAAGGAACCATAGGGAGTGGCATATATATAGAGAAGGTAATCAGGGAAGTGATGGTGGAGTCCAGGGGGAGTCTGATGACGTGCAGGTGTGCGTAACGATGGTGGCAGGTGTGCGCCATAACGAGCAGCCTGGTGACCTGGAGGCCGGAGAGGGAGCACACGTGACAACTAGTTAGTCAGTCAGCAGCTAATCTCTTGTGGACAGGTTAACGGTGGTGCAGAGTACAGTAGCGATGGGAATTGCCAGGCACCTCCCGACACGATATTGTCACGATACTGATACGATATGTATTGCGATTCTCTCGATTCTATATGTATTGTCATTTGATACTGGGATTTTATTGCGATTCGATGAGACCGCTCCTTAGAAAATGAGTTTTGATCGGTTATGGAAATAAAAGTGCTGAAAACAGATTGACTCCATATTGAAAAAGAAGATGGCGAGCAACCTATGAAGGAAAAATACTAGCGTTTTGGTGCAGTTACAGCCAACTAGCGCAAAAACATAATATTGCGGTATTGTCAAAAAGATACAATACAATATATTGTTTAACATAGGACCCCGATATGTAACTGTATCGATTTTGTCCCCCCCATCACTGGAAGACAGGCAGGCTAGCAGAACTGGAATAGGCAGGTCCTCCCTCTATCTGTCCATACAGCTCTGGCCATTTCAGATAAGGGCAGGGAGAGAACTGTGTAGACATGGAGTCCAGGCTGAGTACACAAACCCAGCAGATGCCTTCCTAGCACGACAGCGGGAGGGAAAGAGGGAGGGAGGTAGGGAAAGGGAGAGACTGGTAGCGAGAGAGGGAGAGAAAAAGGGAGCCAATGAGAAACAAAAAAAGACAGGGAAGACGAAGAAAAGTCAACAGAAAAACTGAGAGAGAAATAGCTGAAGAAAAAGAGAGACAATCGCACACACACACACGCACACACACACACACACACACACACACACACACACACACACACACACACACACACACACACACACACACACACACACACACACACACACACACACACACACACACACACACACACACACACACACACACACACACACACACACAGGTAGACATGAGGCAAAGCTCATAGAGAATGATTCATGTTCTGCTTTGTCACTAGTTCTCTCTCAGATTGATCTAACACAGATGTTTGAAGGACTTCCAGACGCTTCAGAAAGGCCATAGCACTCCGACTGCTCTCTCCCTGGCCCCGTTTCAGCAATAATATCCCATCAGTCACTGTTCCCACTGGGAAAATGGACTTATAAATTCACTGCAGCTCTCCTCTCCGCTTCCTGTATAGTTATGTCCCACTAAATGGACTTTTCCCACCTAGTGCTTACATGTCTTAGTCCATGTCTTGAAATTGGCCTCGGTAGTAATAGAGTTCCTGAGGGTCCTAATGTAAAGCCAGGCTGTTAGGTTTCTAAGACGCCTCAGGTTTCTGCATGTAGAAGGCAGCCCCTTTGTTTTTCCTGGCTGCACAGATTGTTGTGGATAGAATGTAGGAAAATGCATGATCGTGGCTTTGGATTGAGGAAGCTGATGTTCCAGGAGGATTGGTTCTGGATTACAGTGAACAAACAGCGAATGAAAGTCAGTGATTGTGGTCCCAAACAGGGATAGCTAGCTGCTAGCCTGAGCCCCCTACACCTTCCCTCTCTAGACCCAGGTCTGTATCCTCCACCCTCCCTCTCTAGACCCAGGTCTGTATCCTCCACCCTCCCTCTCTAGACACAGATCTGTATCCTCCACCCTCCCTCTCTAGACCCAGGTCTGTATCCTCCACCCTCCCTCTCTAGACCCAGGTCTGTATCCTCCACCTTCCCTCTCTAGACCCAGGTCTGTATCCTCCACCCTCCCTCTCTAGACCCAGGTCTGTATCCTCCACCTTCCCTCTCTAGACCCAGGTCTGTATCCTCCACCCTCCCTCTCTAGACACAGATCTGTATCCTCCACCCTCCCTCTCTAGACCCAGGTCTATATCCTCCACCTTCCCTCTCTAGACCCAGGTCTGTATCCTCCACCCTCCCTCTCTAGACCCAGGTCTGTATCCTCCACCCTCCCTCTCTAGACCCAGGTCTGTATCCTCCACCCTCCCTCTCTAGACCCAGGTCTGTATCCTCCACCCTCCCTCTCTAGACCCAGGTCTGTATCCTCCACCCTCCCTCTCTAGACCCAGGTCTGTATCCTCCACCCTCCCTCTCTAGACCCAGGTCTGTATCCTCCACCCTCCCTCTCTAGACCCAGGTCTGTATCCCCCACCCTCCCTCTCTAGACCCAGGTCTGTATCCTCCACCCTCCCTCTCTAGACCCAGGTCTTTATCCTCCACCCTCCCTCTCTGGACCCTACCCTGTACACTGTAAAGGGGTTGCTGTGATTTTGACAGTAACTTACAGGCAGCAAAGTGGCAAATAAGTTATTGTATTTCATATTGCAGTACACTACTGTAATCTAAATATAGTATCAAAGCAAGTACTGTGTAATGACACAACGTATTATACCATATAATTGACTGTATTGTACTGTAAACAAGTACATGCTACCGTAATTGTAATTAATTAATCAATTAATGAAATTCATTGATGGGAGATTTCACAGTGTTTTACCGTAATTTAATGGGATTGGTGCTAGCAGGTTGGTTGCTATAGTAATGTGTTTACACATGTGTTTACACATTACAGCATATGAATGAATATTTTGTGTTTTATATCACTTGCACTTCGAGAGGCCTTAACAAAGGCCTCCAAACTGGCAACACAATAATGCTGATAATAATCAGCATTACCGTATAATTGACAGTTTATCCTGTTACAGTGTACCCTCCACCCTAACTCTCTAGGTCCAGGCCTGTACCCTCAGTGACCCCTCCTGGGTAGTGGGTGGCAGGTCTTTGGAGGGAGCCAGTGGAATGTGGGCAATGCCTGCTAAGTGAACACCTTGTGTGGTGCAAGCGTCTCTGACAGGTCAGAGTCTTCCAAGGTGTGAGGCACTGGACTTCGCCACATCGAGGGCTAATGCTAACCACAACCCTTTAGCCCTGGGGTTACAGAGAAGGGGAGAGGACAGAGGGATATAGATTTTTTTTTTTAAACATCACTATCATTAGTAGTATAATCATCTTCAGTGTTTAAGGACCTTTTCCTGCCCGCGTCGACTATACGGTGTTTCCATGTTTCTTTGGTCTTTTGTTTTGAATATTATATACCTCAGTCTGTGTGAGAGCGTGGGAGGAGCTAACGAATGGGACTTACTGTATGGGATTGTAACTGAACAGTCAACAACAACCTCGCACATGGAGACAATCACATGCTCACAGTCACAGCTAGTAACCCAAGGGAAGTAGGTGTGAGGGGGGGAAATGCTCGGAGAAGCGAGCTCAAGTGTCAAATGATTCCACTGGTTGCTGGTTTCACACGCACACGGTCACGCTCACACACACGCTCATGCACGCACACGCACACACACACACACGCACACACACACAGTCTTGTACAGCTAACCTTGTGGGGACACACAATTCAGTCCCGTTCAAAATCCTATTTTCCATAACCCCTAACCCATACTCTTACACTAACTCTAACCCTAACCTTAACCCAAAAACCTGACCTTAAACCTAACCCTAGATCCTAACCCTAACCCTAAAACTAACCCTAGCTCCTAACCCTAAACCTTAATGTAATTCTAACCCTAACACTAATTCTAACCTTAACCCTAAACCCTCTAGAAATAGCATTTGACCTTGTGGGGACTAACAAAATTTCCCCAGTCTGGTCCAAACACGTCCACACACACACGCACACAAACACTCCGAGCTCCTAGCACCCTGCTGTGATCGGTTCCTCAGTGTTGGGTGTTGGGTGTTGGCTGAATATTGTAAAGGGGGAAGAAGGAGGGCAGGATGGGAGGAAGAGGGGAGGGATGAGCCTGCTGCAGTGCTACTATACCATATGTGTCCTTGCTGGGAACTGTAAATCGCTTTGGATAAGAGTGTCTGCTAAAATGTAAAATATAAGTGGAATGAATTGAATGTCATTGAGAAAACATAAAGGTGTTATGTATATATTTTTTGCAAACCTCCTTTCTGAATATAAAAGTAATCCAAGAAGTAATCATTTGTTTTATCTAAAGTATATGTAATCCGATTACAATGTTTTGTAACAGGTAATGTAACATTACAGTTATAGTTTTTGTAATCAGATTACATGTAATCAGTTGTGTCCATCTCTGTCCGAGCAGGAAAGAACAGGCGCAGTGGATCATGGTCATTGTAGTTCATTACCACATTTCTGTGCTGAACTAGGTTGAATATTTGCTTAAGCCCAACGTCCCACATAGTTATTGACTTGATTTCTCTCATGAATAATTTGATTTCTCTCTTGGGCTCACAATTTCTTTTTTAGAAAAATTGGGGGGTGGGACGTCGGTCGGTTGTGGTTTAGTTGTTTAGTTTTATTTATTTAATAACCAAAAAATGAACAACATTATCACTCAGCACTACTTTCTAACTCTGCCTTATATGTGCCTCTACGCCCTTTATAAGCAGCACGAGGCCCCACATAGACCCTGTCCTCCTTCTCAGTTCAGGACAGTTTTAGGTCACACATAATCTCTGGTGACAGAAGTTAAAAGAATAGTCAGCTGCTAGCTTTAGCGTGCGTACGATTTGGTTCTGGGTTCTGAGATTAGGTCACCGCCAGCGTTCCCCAAAGGAAACCTGTTTGACCATAAATCATATAAGGTATAAGATGTTGGGCTCGGGCAATGCTTGGTTGACTTGTAATGGGCAACTAGAAAAGGGGGGATTCTAGACAAATTGATAAAAAACAAACTAGATTTTTAAAAAGTGTTTCTCTTTCTTAATGATCATGATCTACTGAACCACATACAAATACATTAGGGATAAAAAAAAAACACTAGTTGACGACTAAAGATATATTTTCTTAATAGTCTAATTGAATCTTTCCATACAAATAAATACGTTGACGAGAAACAAAACATCCTTTTTGCAGAGTATGTTGGACACAAGTGTGGTCTGTGGCACTATTCGAAAGGCGCTATTTAGCACAAGATGATGCTAAGCAAAGGAGCTCACTCTTTCTGTGTCTTTCTCGTCTCGCAGCTGTCTCTTTTCTCCCAAATACATTCTGACTTTCTCTCTCCTTCTAAGTACAATTGTTTCCCTGGTGGAACTGATGTGTTGAAAGGATCTCCTCTGGCCTTAAAAGATGATGTTTATAGACACTGGGGCCAGAGCGTAGACTTCCTGGTAAAGTAAATGACCGGTGAGCTAAATTCATCATAAAGGAACCAAACTTATAAATAAACCCCCTGGATATTCCATTAACTCACTCTCATCTTCATCTGGCCCTCCAGGGTGATGATGGCTAGGGAGAGCAGATGTGGGAGCAGGGGGAGCTGTGGTGGGGTTCAAGGAGGAGAGGAGAGGAAGGGAGTTCGGCGTGGTGGAGCATGGCCTGGGCTGGGGGACTGGGTGTGAATTTGCTAGTGGTTGATTGTGTATGTTTCAGTGTATCCACATAAGAATGCATTCTTGTTTATGCCACAATGCTTAAAGAGGTTTAGGTGCAATTCAATCAAACAAGATTATGAGGTTTCCAGGATAAATTCAAAATATATATATATATATTTGAGAGCTGCAACAATGCAGTTGGATTTCTTTACTGAACAAAACAATATGCACCAATTCAAAACGTAACTGCATATCAACTGGAATGTTCTCTTGCTGTGAGGAACAAAGTTGTACCAGATTCTGTATGGTTTTAGACAGACAAGTATAGACTGTAGACTCTTTGGCATCCCAGGTCATCACTGGAGTCCGGCAGCCTTTTATTCCGCTGCGTATTCATTGAGTCATTTGGTCATTTACTGATGGACCCTGCCCATCCACGCTAAGCCTTTTAGAGGCTTTTTAAATGCATTTTAATGTATCCTGTGCTGTTTTTGTCATTTGCTGCTGCTGTTCTTTTTCCCCTGTCTAAATCAGGGACTACTGGTTTACGTAACTCCATTTTGATAACCAAGGATTAGGTTCTCTGTCTACAGAGTGACACACTGAGTATGGACTGTACCCCCTGAGATACTACAACTATTATTGTTTTAGAGGGTCCTCCTACTAATCACTATGTAATAGACTTTTTACCGCAGTGGGCTAAATCCGGTTCACAAACAGTGCTTCTCGGTGCTTCTCGGTCGCCTTGAAGAAATCGACATTCAAACAAAAGTATGCATCTCTCGACGGGCTTTATAAAAAAGAAAGACACCTGTACCATGTCAGATATAGAGTTGGAATAGTAATTCATTTTTGAGTTTGCGTACACAATATTACACTTTATATACATCACAGAGGACTGCAATATGACAAAACTGTTTGTCATAGAAACACTGTTTTTTTTGGCGTTTAAAAAAAGACATACTGTTTATTAATTATAAAATGATGAAAAGTATTAATAACATGAGGCCACTAGGTCATTTGACTACAGGAAATGATTAATAGACAATAGTAGTATGTCCTACTGTATTGTGGCGTGGACAATATAAGGTTGTGTGTGTGTGTGTGTGTGTGTGTGTGTGTGTGTGTGTGTGTGTGTGTGTGTGTGTGTGTGTGTGTGCGTGTGTGTGTGTGTGTGTGTGACTGTAGACCGGGACAGGTGTAGGCCCACAACAGGTAGATGGTGCTGAGTGGAGCTCCTGAACAGTACGTGTGTGTGCTGTCGTGTAAACCTGCAGGCTCTCTCGCTCTTGAGAAAAGCAAGCAATTAGGCCTGGCCCGTGATCCTACATACATACCGTATAGTACAACTATACACACAGACAACACTCTGTCACAAGCAAGAAGACACACAGGCAATGTCAACTCTCCCTCACATATATGCATACAGTACTCTCTAGACACACACGGGCAGCATACATTCACCTGTACACACAGACCACTTAAGTAAACACACACACATACACACACACACACATACCAGGTTTCATTCTTCTCTCTGGGCTGTTTTTGCTTGAACAGTGAGAGTAATGTAAACAGAGCTGAGTGCTAGGAGCCATCTGCCTAATGTCACTGTGGCCCATATCTGTCCTCTCCAGCTCTCTCTCTCTCTCGCTCTCCCTCTCTCCCCCTCACCCCTTCCCTCTCTCCCTCTCTCCCCCTCACCCCTTCCCCTCGCTCCCTCTCTTACTATCTCTCTCTCCCTCACTCCCTCCCCTCGCTCCCTCCCTTACTATCTCTCTCTCCCTCTCTTAGTATCTCTCTCCCTCACTCCCTCCCTCCCCTCGCTCCCTCCCTTACTATCTCTCTCTCTCCCTCTCTCCCCCTCACTCCTTCCCCTCTCCCTCTCTTACTCTCTCTCCCTCACTCCCCTCTCTCCCTCTCTTGCCCTCTCCCTCCCTCACTCACTCACTCCCTCCCTTACGATCTCTCTCTCCCCCCTCACTCCCTCCCTTACTATCTCTCTCTCCCTCTCTCTCCCTCCCTCCCTCCCCTCGCTCCCTCCCTTACTATCTCTCTCTCTCTCCCTCTCTCCCTCCCCTCACTCCCTCCCTTACTATCTCTCTCTCCCTCCACTACCACCACATCCTTCCTCCCCTCAACATCCCCCTGTCTTCCATGTTATCTGTTGTTGTCCATTGTATGCTATTCTATTTGTTCTATTCTCACCCCCTTCACCCCTCCCAGTCTTCACCCCATTCCCTTAGGTCACATATATTCCTGCCTCTCAATTTTTCATGACTGTTTCTCATTCTATATATCTTGCTCCTCCCTTGCCCCATGTTCTCCACGTTCCTGGTATATTTCTCTCTTCTTTAATTCTTCCTGTTTTAATTGTTTCCCTCTTTGGTGTAAAAACTCTGCATATCCACCTGTGCACTTGTTTTTCGGAAAGGTCAGGGAGAGTTCAAAGTTCATTCATGGGTCAGATGTGGATTAAGAGATCAGGGGGTATTAGCCACCAACTGACTTTCTTTGACGAAATGCACACATATTTTGGGCTTGGTGGGATTTCATCCCTTTCTGTGTAATATTCTTGGGAGGAAGCCTGTATTGAGGGTGAGAATGAATGGCAGCAGGTGCGTGAGAACCATAAAAAGGACAAATCCAAGGAGGCCGAGATGCAAGGATATATTTAATTTAATCCGTGCTTAAAAAAATACAAAGCTGAAAGTGCACATTGCAAAACAGTGCTTTTTCCTCACTTTTTAGCACCGTGCACTTTCAGCTTTGTATTGTTTCGAGCATGGATTAAGTGAAGTATATCCTTGCATCTCGGCCTCCTTGGATTTGTCCTTTTTTGGTTTGAGTGCGAGTATCTTCGGAAACTCTACAGATATTCTTGGGCGGAGAAATATTGTTAAAGTGTGGGAACCAATACGGTTGTATGTTTTGCTGTAAACTGAAATCAATTGAAGTCGTTCAAAACAATCCTACATGTGTTACTGTCTCTGGCCAGTAGGAGGCAGGCTTCACCTGCATAATGATGTGGCACCCCGACTGTCTATTTCAGGATGATTCAAATATTTACAAGGATAGAATCCCTTTCATATTAAGTAAAGGGAGAGCATAAGAGAGAAAGAAAGACGTGGAGGGTTGGCAAAATACATTCTCTTATACCTCAATGGAAAGATGTGGTATAGATTGGGGTGACCTTGTTTAACCCTCTCCGCCTCATTCGCACCATAACAACTTGTCTGTGCTAATTTAGGGTCTCCACATAGGATGTGACATCACAGTGTTTCCTGTTGGCATGCGGCCAGCCTGTGTTAGTGTCCAAAAGCAGTGGAGGGTGGAGGGTTTCTACTCTCTCTCTCTCTCTCTCTCTCTCTCTCTCTCTCTCTCTCTCTCTCTCTCTCTCTCTCTCTCTCTCTCACACGCAGCGTGCTGTGAAGAAGAGGCCATCTTTAAAGGAAACTGCTTCTCGTCGGGTCAAAGGGCAGTGGTTTTTCCCACACTGCAGCTGGGGGACACTCTGGGGACAGTGTGACATGCACAAGACACATTAAAAAAAATGCCTGTTTAAAGTGTAAGGAGTTCAGAAAGCAAGCTGTAAAACATATGAGGTGGTCAATGAGGGGATGAGAACAGAAGGAAACAAACAGGATCAGCATGATTCCAAAGGGAATGTTAATGTTGCTGTTGTTGGTGTGCGTGTGCATGTGTGGACGCGCGTGGGTGTGAATTTGGGTGTTTGCAGGAGCGCATGCATGGATACTGTGTATTTCCATACAAGGTCAGGTGTATGTATGTATGTAAGGTATTATAATGATTTAACTGCACATCTCAGCCCATGAGAACTACACTTTGTCATTGACCACAGTTTGACCTGTGCATCTGTATGGAAGCCATCATAGAATAAACGAAAGAGAGCTGTGTAGGGATGAAACGGTTTTACCGGTTTCACGATCAACCACAGTGCAATTCCCTACGATTAGAATTACCATTTGAAATTTTGAATTATCATTAAAAACCGTGTTTGATTACCACGGTTTGGAAAAACTCAACCAAATGTAGCAACGGTCGGACGCAGGCGCAGCATGCAACGTGGGTTTTGTTTTGTGTGAAAACATGACGGAAGGCAGTGACAGCACTCGGGAGATTTGTCAGCCTTCTAAGAGGACCACATCTGAAGTGTGGTCGTATTATTCTTTTTTTTTTTACAAGAGTGTTGAGGGGAAACTTAATCGAAGATGATCACCTTGTCTGCAGGACAACAACCTGCGAAAGGGCGCAACACTTCAAATCTCTTTGGATCAATCTTAATGACCACCACCCCACCACTTTATAGCGAATGCAAGGTAAGTTCACTTTTAGCTCAATGCATGATGTGGGGACTTCGGAATGGGGGGAACATGTCATGGTTTGTCTGTCTGACTTGCTAATAGCGTGTCAATCAGGTAACTGAAGCTTTCAGTGTTGCAAACTCTTGTAAAAACACTGCGCGTTGTTCTGCTGTTGTAGGCGTCGTGTGTCTGCAGACTATTCGCCAATTACACACGATAACACGTTATGACGTTTTACCCAACCAATATATTTTGTTCATTTAAAATCCGGTAGACGTCGACTTGTTTCTACAACTGTTCCAGCAGGAGAACCACTATAGACTCCTATACAAGGCTCCTGTATTTATGTCAATTGTTGGGCACATTGCGATTACTATCACAGTCTTAAGACTCATTAAGAATGTATGTAAATTGTGCATGGGGCAATTGCATATACTCACACACTCTTGTTTGTGTACTTATAATGTAATAATAATAATAATAATACATTTGCTATTCCCTTGTTTACAGAGATGGACGTGCAGCAGGCAAACCCAGTGATGCTTACGGTCCCTCCTCGTCTACAGTTGTGACACAGACACTCTAGCAAGCATTTAAAAAGGCAGGCTGCTTATGCACCCACATCAACAACAACAAAAATGCTCAAGACCTCAACTGTAGCCCTTTCATATTACATTGCAAAGGACGTGATGCCATTTCAAATTGTTTCAGAGGCCCGGCTTTCTGAGGCTGATGAAGGTTGCCGTGCCTCACTACAAAGTGAGTGCTGCTAATTGTATTTGTTGTTTATTTGATTTTGTTTGCTTACTTAAGGTTGTGCTCATTTAAACCTGTGCTTGGGGAACTTCTTCCTGTCATGGCCACATGGTGCCATCTTTCATGTTGTTACTTTAGTGTTTATGCCCACAAAAAAAGTGCATAGTGCTGCTAATTTGATTTGTCGTTTGTTGGTTTTCAATATAAAAGTTGGTGAAATGATTTCAGTGTGTGTATTAGTACTTTTTGAACATTTCCAGCACATTTGAACAATACTGTGATAATACTGATAACGGTGATAATTCTGGTCACTAATTGTGATATGCAATTGAAAACAGTTTCATCTCTAGCAGGGGGAGGGGGAGCGGGAGAGAAAGATGGGGCGGGGGAAGGGTAGATTGTATGCTATCGGTACACGTATTCATTACGGTATAATCTTGGTCCACTGTGAGGTATCCGTGTACTTTGAAATTCCCATCTAGAGAGTTAGGTGCATTTCCTGGAGATGTTGTCAACCGTAGAAATGTCAGTAGACCTGCGCCACTGTTTTATTGCATGGCGAGGAAAATACCATTTCAGTGTCAGATTCCTTGTGTAGTGAGTGAGTGAGTCAGTCAGTACAGTGAGTCTCTATCCAGGTACCCACAGCATGGCTCTACTCTGCCCCCTAGCACAGAATGTTAAAGGTCCAATGCATCTGTTTTAATCTCCATATCAAATCCTATCTGGGTAACAATTAAGTACAGTGATTGTTTTCAATAAAAATGGTCAACTATAGCAAAAAATAGCGTCGTTAGCAAAGATACATTTCTTAAGCAAAAAATGTAGCTTGTACTGTTAGGGAGTGGTCTGAAAGCAAGCTGTTAACTAGCTATTAACACTATTTACAACCTGGTGATGTTACCGGGCAGACCAAAACGCCATCCCACTAAAACAGGCTGAGATTTCAGGTGGCCTTTTCAAACAGCTCTTACACTCATAATGTTCACAATTTCACAGTATTGTCCCGTTTTCATAGTGTTCTCATAAAACACAGAGAAATCAAATGTTTGAATGCATTGGGCCTTTCACCCTTTACACTTGTGGGAATTGTCCTATATGGATAGGGCTACATTGACATGTTTTACACAAGAAATATGGAAAGCGTGTGCATAAACGTGGTAGCAATTAAAAGCGAACAGTTTGGAGATGATTGGAAAATGATTGGACTAAAGGTGAGGACGCAACAGTTCACCTGACACGACTGAATCCAAACGCTACATTGTTGATTTTCTGTACATTTTTACATTTACTGTTCTTCTTGCAATATTTGTTGCTAACTAAATCTGAAAATACTCTGGACACATTCAGTAACATAATAATAGTATTTGAAAAAATTGTGGTAGGTGCAACAGAAGACAATGACAAGATGACAAAGTTGACGAACAATGACAAAGTTTTGAGTGAGATGTCAAACTGGTGTCTCCAAGTGGCCACACACCTCTCCAAAGCGTGCACAGTTCCCAAGTCATTTCAATGCGCTTTTATGACTCAAAGAAGATTCTTCAACTACAAGGTACTCTTTTGAAGCTCTCCAGGCTGTGCCGTTGACGAACTAGAGCAAGTACACTTGTAGTTGTTTTGAACACAGCCCTGCATCCCAGAGTTTTACGATATGCGAAATGTGAAATGTACATTTGGACTCAACGGGTGTTTTGGCTTGCTTGTATGACATCGAAGCGGTATTTATTATCCTCCACGTCTCATCTTTCAAAATACTTTTGAGTCCTCTTAATTCTCAGCTCAAGTTTAGAACGTCGGTCGGTCAAAACCAATTTCAGCTCTGTGAAGCAGAGACCCTGAGCTCTGACAGCATGTATAGCATGTTACTGTACAGCCACTGCGTTCCAATCTAGGAACTTATCAGTGTCCAAATCTGACGTTTTCACCCTGTATACAGGTGTAAAGGGCTACGGGTAAAACAGATCATTTTTAAATGTGGGGTCAAGGCTCAAAATGTCCCCCCCCCCTCCCTTTATCCTCCTCTCTTCTAGCTGAACGCCAATGTGCTGATCTTCCTGTGCACTAACATCATTGGGATATGTACCCACTACCCTGCCGAGGTGTCTCAGAGACAGGCTTTCCAGGAGACCAGAGGATACATTCAGGCCAGACTGCACCTGCAGAGAGAGAACCAGCAGCAGGTACACCACAGACAGACAGATATATTAATACAGATACACACAAACACACACTGTAAACACCTCCATTGACTGACAGAAAGCAGGAATTTTGAAGGGCATAACTATTAAATGCAGCTGCTAACCTAGACAGTTTTTTTTTTCTCTCCCAACACTTCAGGAGCGCCTGTTGCTGTCTGTGTTGCCAAGGCACGTTGCCATGGAGATGAAGGCCGACATCAACGCTAAAAAGGAAGACATGATGTTCCATAAGATCTACATCCAGAAACATGACAACGTCAGGTCAGCATAGACACTTTCGTCTTTATAACCCCTGACAACAACACATCTGTATTCACAGCATTACTTGATCAAACCAAACTGACAAGAGCTATGACTTCTAACGTCTAACATAATATATAATAATAATAATATATGCCATTTAGCAGACGCTTTTATCCAAAGCGACTTACAGTCATGTGTGCATACATTCTACGTATGGGTGGTCCCGGGGATCGAACCCACTACCCTGGCGTTACAAGCGCCATGCTCTACCAACTGAGCTACAGAAGGACCACCACACAATGTTCATGTGTTTTGTCACGCTTTTATCACACTCCCGAGTGGCGCGGCGGTCTAAGGCACTGCATCTCAGTGCTTGAGGCGTAACTACAGACACCCTGGTTCAAATCCAGGCTGTATCACAACCGGCTGTGATTGGGAGTCCCATAGGGCAGCGCACAATTGGCCCTGCATCGTCCGGGTTTGGCCGGTGTAGGCCGTCGTTGTAAATAACAATTGGTTCTTAACTGACTTTCCTAGTTTAAATAAAGTTTTTTTATTTTTAAATTGCTCTAGGCAAACTACTCTTAGAATTTCTGTGCCTCATATTCAACAGTAGGGGAGAGCTGGGATGAAAGTAACACAGGCAAAAGTAGCTCACCCATTTTCTAAGTTAACGCGGAAGCTAGAATGACGGAGTGAACTCAGCTCGTTCCTAATGCGGAGGACGAGCTCCCTGCAACAAAAAAAAGCAGCCCTTTCCGACAATGTTATCAACAAAAAGGGGTTTCGAGCATTGTAGAGTATTTAGTAGTTTAAGGTTCCAAAAATATGTAATTTTCTTAACCCATCTAGTGACTAAATGATAGCATAGGTTTCAAGTATCATGCTAGCTACGCTATTAGAAAAAAAGGTTCCAAAGGGGTTATTTGGCTGTTCCTATAGGATAACTTTTTGGTTCCAGCTAGAACCCTTTTTGGTTCCAGATAGAACCCTCTGTGGAAAGGGTTCTACATGGAACCCCAAAAAGTTCTACCTGGAACCAAAAGAGTTCTACCTGGAACAAAAAAGGGTTCTTCAAAGGGTTCTCCTTTGGGGACAGCTGAAGAACTCTTTTAGGTTCTAGATAGCACCATTTTTCTAAGAGTGTAGTCTTGGGTGTTAGCCTGGGAGAAGTTACAGGTGGAACAAAAGTAACACAATGGTAACTGATGACCTGGAATAAAATAAACTTTTAAGCACCGGCCATTGTCTCTAGTTCATATTGCTTTTATAATTTTAGCAAAATATCAACAAGTGACTGAATGTTTGAAAATTATATATGTCATTTTTAGAATTATGCCTTCATCAATTGAATTGAAGTGAAGGATCAGCTTCTCACTAGCTTTTATCTACAGATTAGTGGTTAAAAATATATATTTATGATTCTGGGGGGTCAATTTCTTTGTGTCAAGCAGGATGAGTTTGCAGTTTGTGAAGAGAATTCAAGGACAGCTGTAGCGCACCTTTTACAATTTTTTTATTTAACCTTTATTTAACCAGGCAAGTCAGTTAAGAACACATTCTTATTTTCAATGCCGGCCTGGGAACAGTGGGTTAACTCAGGGGCAGAACGACAGATTTGTACCTTGTCAGGTCGGAGGTTTGAACTCGCAACCTTCTGGTTACTAGTCTAACGCTCTAACCACTAGGCTACGCTGCCGCACCTTATTGGTAGGGCTAAGCATGAATCGTCACTGACAATTGTGAGAAACATCTACTACATATACCATTAAAGTGAGATGAGAAAATGATGGTTAATATTTATTTCATCTATTATAGTCAGATTAATATTTTAAGGCAAAATAGTGTGGTTGCGCAACATTGCGATGTTGATGCACGTCCATTTCCATAAATTTCAATAGCATTGATTATTCAAATCGACACAAACATGAAATGATGGCCGATAGTACATTTATTGAAAGTAACAAGCATTACAAACCAGAAACATGGAGATAAGACCGATATTGTGCACTTCTCGCCAGCTGTTATTTCCGCCCCAAGACTGTGTTACTCCCGCCCCACCAGCAGGTGCAAAAGTAACATTGCGGTAGTTCTGTTTTCGATCGATTTAATTTCAACTAATTTACCCCCGAAAATGAAATTATAGTTGCTAGTGATAGAGGACAAAAATAAGTTATTTGTCCTAAAATATGGTCTTTCTAGTGCCATCGATCTCTGAGTAATTACTTGAAAAATGAAGTGTTACTTGCAGATCAATATTCACACACACACACACACACACACACACACACACACACACACACACACACACACACACACACACACACACACACACACACACACACACACACACACACACACACACACTTCGGGTTTGATAGAGAGCAGGCTAATTAAGGATAGTAAGGGAATAGTTAATTACCAGCAGCCAATATAAGATAATCCCCAAAGATGGGGAGCTCCAGCCCAGATTCAATTAAAGCACTGAGTATACACACTAAGTTTCAGATACACACACACACACACACACACACACACACACACACACACACACACACACACACACACACACACACACACACACATACAGACAAGCAGAGGAGGCGGATAAAGGATCATCTGATAATTCAGTCAATCAATAATCAAGCCTATCTTTTTCTTTTTCCTCAGTATTCTGTTTGCAGACATTGAGGGCTTCACCAGCTTGGCATCTCAGTGTACGGCTCAGGAGTTGGTCATGACACTCAACGAGCTCTTCGCCCGATTCGACAAACTAGCATCGGTAAATAAGCATTTCTCTTTCACCTCTCTCTTTTCGCCTTCTCCCCATTTTGTTAATTTTCCTCCATTCAGTGTCCTGTGTTAATCTCTCTCTGCAGGAGAACCACTGTCTGCGTATTAAGATCCTGGGCGACTGTTACTACTGTGTGTCTGGGCTTCCTGAGCCCCGCGCTGACCACGCCCACTGCTGTGTGGAGATGGGCGTCGACATGATAGAGGCCATCTCGTGAGTATGAGGAACGTCTGTGTGTGGGGAGATGGCATATTTTCTAGACATGAAATATCATTAAAATATGTATAATGTATTGCCTCGGTCTGTTGGGGTATCATGTGTTTTTTGGAAAGAAATGGAACACACATCTTCTGTGTGTGTGTGTGTGTGTGTGTGTGTGTGTGTGTGTGTGTGTGTGTGTGTGTGTGTGTGTGTGTGTGTGTGTGTGTGATGTGCAGGCTGGTGCGAGAGGTGACAGGGGTCAACGTGAACATGCGTGTGGGTATCCACAGTGGCCGTGTGCACTGTGGGGTGCTGGGACTCAGGAAGTGGCAGTTTGACGTGTGGTCCAATGATGTCACACTAGCCAACCATATGGAGGCTGGGGGCAAGGCAGGGTGAGGGAAAAACACACACACACACACACACACACAGACACATAGTGCTTTAAGCACCAACTGTCAGAGCAGCTCACAGATGACTGCACCTGTACATAGCCCACCTATAATTTAGCCCAAACAACTACCTCTTTACCTACTGTATTTATTTTGCTCCTTCGCACCCCATTATTTGTATTTCTACTTTGCACATTCTTCCACCGCAAATCTACCATTCCAGTGTTTTACTTGCTACATTGTATTTACTTTGCCACCATGGCCTTTTTTTGCCTTTACCTCCCTTACCTCACCTCATTTGCTCACATCGTATATAGACTTGTTTATACTGTATTATTGACTGTATGTTTGTTTTACTCCATGTGTAACTCTGTGTCGTTGTATGTGTAGAACTGCTTTGCGTTGTCTTGGCCAGGTCGCAATTGTAAATGAGAACTTGTTCTCAACTTGCCTACCTGGTTAAATAAAGGTGAAATAAAAATAAATAAAAAACAGACACAGAGAGAGAGAGAGAGACTGACCTTGTGTCCCCTTTCCAGGAGGATCCACATCACCAAGGCCACTCTGCAGTATCTGAATGGGGATTATGAGGTGGAGCCTGGGTTCGGGGGGGAGAGGAACGCTTACCTGAAGGAGAACAGCATCGAGACCTTCCTGGTTCTGGGCTGCAGCCAGAAAAGGGTTAGTAACAAAACTATTTCCTACACCTGCCAACCACCACACATACAGTTCTGTTACAGTATGCAGAGTTTTGGCAAGATGGGAGTACCGCTATGGACCGAAAGTGACTATGTAGCAGGTTATGACAACTAGCGCAGCTGGTTAGGAGAATGAACATAGCTGGTTAGGAGAAGTAGGTTAAGGTTAGGAGAAGGGTTTAGGGTTGGCTAAAATGTTACAGTCGTCCCCGACGCGACTGGAACATTCATCGTTTGGTCCCTAGCTGTACTCTATTTAGCCACAAACATTATACTGGACACTAGAGATCAGTCATGTTTCTCACCCATTCCAATCAGCTTTACATTTCCACCAGGCTTAGAAACTCTTGGGGATGCCTTAAAAAGTGAGCAGGAATAACCGTTGTCTTTTTTTATGTTGGGTTGCATCCCTTTAATCCACACCAGGGTTTCACCGGATCATTTTGTCTAACCTCTCTCTCTCTGTGTGTCTGCTTTCCTCTGTGTAGAAAGACGAGAAGGACATGATGGCCAAGATGCAGAGGACGCGGTCCAACTCCAACGAGGGCCTGATGCCTCCCTGGGTGCCCGACACAAGGTTCTCCAGGACCAAGGACTCCAAAGTCTTCAGACAGATGGTGAGACGGGACCTCTCTCTCGGCTTATCTGTACCTCTCCGGCTTCTACTTATAGTCTCTCAATCGTCTCACCCTATTAATGTCACCTCTCCTGAGAGAGCTCTGTGTGTCCACCAATTGTCTCTGCTGTCTCTCCCCCCCTGTCTCCTGAGGGCCAGCTGCACTTCTCACAGCCAGGGTTTTATCTATTGCCCTCTGTTTTACATCTCTCCTCTGTGTTTTTGTATGTTGGTTCATCCCAATTTTCTTTCTCTTTCTCAGGGGATTGATGAGTCATCTAGCAAAGACAAGTGAGTGGTTATTGCCCTGAGGATTTTTGGGATACACACGCATACCGTCACCTATATACACACCCAGGTAGACAGGCTTACGCGCCAAGATACACTTTCGCGTACTCTAAAGGTCTTACCATTTGACCTCTCTTCTCTCCCTCGCTCTCTCGCTCCCTCGCTCCCGCCTCTCCCCCTTCCCTCGCTACTCTCCCCCTTTCCAGCCGTGGTGCCCAGGAGGCAATGAACCCCGAGGATGAGGTGGATGAGTTTCTGGGGCGAGCCATCGACGCCCGCAGCATCGACCAGCTGAGGAAGGACCACGTCAAGAAGTTCCTGCTCACCTTCCAGACGTCCAGCTTGGAAAAAAAGGTCTGTCTGCCTCTGGGCATTATTTAGTTCATCCCTGGAGTATTGTGTCGTCCCTATCCACTGTCAAAGTCCCCTGATGCTTTCTGCTGAGTCCATTTTTTAACGGGTTTTGATCTGTCTCTCTGGTAGTATTCGAAGAAGGTGGACGATCGCTTCGGGGGTTACGTAGCTTGTACTCTCCTGGTCTTCTGTTTCATCTCCTTCATCCAGATTGTCATATTTCCACAGTGAGTGACACACACACACGCACGCACGCGCGCGCGCGCACGCACGCGCACGTGCGCGTACACGTTTCTGAGTCCTCCGTCTGTGTGTCTTGTCCTGCAGCACCCCGGTCATGCTAGGGATCTACATCAGTATCTTCATCATCCTCGCCAACATCCTCTTCATCTGTGCCATATATTCCTGCGTTAAGGTACGAAACCCCCACGACACACACATTACCTAGTGTACACACCCACGTGCATTCCGGACTCTAAACTCTCTTTCCTCTATTCCTCCTCTCGTGCAGCTGTTTCCAGCTGCGATGCAGACGGTGTCAAAGAAGATAGTCCAGTCTCGTACCAACAGCACTCTGGTGGGGGTGTTCACCATCATCCTTGTCTTCATCTCTGCCTTTGTCAACATGGTGAGACTGAACAGATTGACACGCACACACACACACACACACACACACACACACACACACACACACACACACACACACACACACACACACACACACACACACACACAAATTAACATTTTTGTGTGCGTCTCCTCTGTTGCAGTTTGCCTGTGACACAGAGAGCTTGGTGGTCTGTATCTCCCGGGAGCTGAACATCTCTGTTGCCATGGTGACGCCATGTCTCATCCGCAACCTGTCTGTGTCTGTAGACGGGGGTCTAGAGATCTGTCCCAGCCAGGGCCCCTCATGCCCCTTCCCAGAGGTGAGTGGGTGTGTCACTGATGTCAGGTATGCCGATTGAAAAACAACGTTTTTCACACGTCTTTATATGGACCAGAAAATACCTTTTATGTTCTTCGTAATAACAGATCAATCGGATCATCAATCAGTCAATGAAGACTAAAAGTTGACAAATACTCTCTGTCCTTCTCTCCCTCAGTATTTCAGCTACAGTGTGCTGCTGACCCTGCTGGCGTGTTCAGTGTTCCTCCAGATCAGCAGTATAGGCAAGCTGGCCCTCATGCTGCTCATCCAGCTCACCTTCCTGCTGCTGGTGGAGTGGCCACAGGTGGCGCTGTTCGACAACGCTGACCTCTTCGTCACCTCCAATGCCCTGTGAGTACTGGGGCTGCGTTCAGGAGGGCACAACATGGTCGTACATGTTTTCCGCTGAAAGTGGATTTGACTAAACCCTTTTCTTATCTTTCACCTCCAGTGATTTCAATGAAACTATTCAATGGTCCAGTTTCAATGAAACTACAGACGAGTGGTAGGTTTGGATTCAAAAGCTTTTCTGAAATCGTTAAATTTGTTAAAAATTATTTTAGATCTGTGTAGGGATGTGTGTATGGCCCAGTTTCTCTTTCTTTGACTCACTCTGTCTTTCTGCGGTTTGGCTTGTGTCTTTCTTTGTTTTCTTTCTAGCAATTTCTCTCTGACCTCCTCTTCCGTCTCTCTGCAGCCCGTTCAGTGAGACCAAAGTTTCCCTGAGGGTCATGACTCCTGTGATTCTCACTGTGTTTGTGCTGGCGCTCTACCTCCACGCCCAGCAGGTGGAGTCCACGTCACGCCTCGACTTCCTCTGGAAACTACAGGTACCATGAGCCTACAGGGGAGCACTCCTCTTCCTTGACTAAAGCAGAACAGTGTAGCGTATGCCCCCCCCCCACCTATCTTAACATTGCTCCCTCACATCCTCCTTCCAGGCCACAGAAGAGAAGGAGGAGATGGAGGAGCTGCAGGCGTACAACCGCCGCCTCCTCCACAACATCCTGCCCAAGGACGTGGCCGCTCACTTCCTGGCGCGGGAGCGGAGGAACGACGAGCTCTACTACCAGTCCTGTGAGTGTGTGGCCGTCATGTTCGCCTCCATCTCCAACTTCTCTGAGTTCTACGTGGAGCTGGAGGCCAACAACGAGGGAGTGGAGTGCCTCCGGCTGCTCAACGAGATCATCGCCGACTTTGACGAGGTAAAGAGGGAGAGGATAGGAGAGGGTTAGCCCATGGGATTTTGGAGGCCGAGTATCATTGTTAATTCAGTGTCTTTTGCCCTTTGGTGAATTTTTGGTACTATCATCTTTGGTCCTCATGCATTTTAAACAGGATTCTTTTTTTGGTCTGTCTCGAACCTGAGCCTGTGTGTGTTTTGTCCTGCTCTAAGATCATCAGTGAGGAGAGGTTCCGTCAGCTGGAGAAGATCAAGACCATCGGCAGCACCTACATGGCCGCCTCGGGTCTCAATGACTCCACCTACGACCGCGAGGGCCGCTCCCACATCACGGCTCTGGCCGACTACGCCATGAGACTGAGGGAGCAGATGAAGTACATCAACGAGCATTCCTTCAACAACTTCCAGATGAAGATAGGTGAGGGGAAACAGTCTGAATTAAACAAGCTAGGTGAGGTTGAAGTTCACACGAACCCCTGAAACGGACAGGAATTGAGTGGGATCGAAACCGGTATGGCAGACCAAAGAGAGAGTTGGTTGATAGTAAATGGAGTAGAATTTAGTTGGATGCGTGAGTTTGGTATGAATAACCGCTATGTTAATAACTGGCTCTCTTTTCTCAGGTCTGAACATTGGCCCAGTGGTGGCAGGGGTGATTGGAGCACGGAAGCCACAGTACGATATCTGGGGGAACACAGTCAACGTGGCCAGTCGCATGGACAGCACAGGAGTCCCCGACCGCATTCAGGTATGGAGGATGTCAATCAGTTAACACTCAGTAGCTCATACTCAGCTCCTAATGTTTTTTTGCATTAAGGTCCCCATTAGCCGGCGCCAATGGCGACAGCTAGTCTTGCGGGGGTCCGACACAACGAGAAAGACATTACAGACAAAATACATTACAAATGACATACATTTAAAATCATTAAACATGTAGTGTGCTTGTGTGTGTGCATCTGTCAGTTACATATACATGTGAGTACGTACACACAACAAGTAGGTCACGGCCATAGTGCAAAGAAAATGTCTCACCTTGTATTTTAGCCAACAACTTTTTTGTTTCTGTTATTAATTTTTCCGCACTCTCCTCAGGTGACCACGGACCTCCACCAGGTGCTTTCAGATATCGGATACGTTCTGGAGTGTCGTGGGGTCGTTAAGGTCAAGGGGAAAGGGGAAATGACGACCTACTTCCTGAATGATGGACCGCCCAATAGTTAGCAGCCGTGGCAGCGCTAGCCGGGACCATTCCCACTGCAAGGACACGGCAGCACTCTTGAGGGAGGACTGGCACCGCGAGTTAGCGGCTAACAACTAGCGACGCCATCACTTGAAACCCGAGCAAAGAGAAAAGACTATGAGACTCCAGGACTTGAGCAGCCATGTTTTGTTAGGATGAGTGTTTTTCTCATGTCTAGCCTCTCTCTCAGAGGCTACTTGAAAGTTGCAAAGTTTGTCTATTTAAAACAACGCCTTTAGCCTGTGTCAAATGAAGGGAAAAGCTGTACATGAGGCTACTTTTTTTATTTTCTTCATTATGTGTGATTTTTTCCAGTCATTTTTTATTTTCGGGATAATTATGAAACAGGTACTCATGTTTTATTTCTGGGTTACTTATTTATTTTAATCTTGATGTTTTGTGCAAAAAGTCCTTTATGAAAAAGTGCGAATACATATGTGCACAAATATCCAGTTTATTACAAAGTGTGTATCTACATGCATATTTGTGTGTGTATAATTGAGAAGGGAAGATATTGACCAAAGACCAAAGTATTTACAAAAAAACAAGGCAAGACTTGTCTGTTATGTTCTCGCGGAAGTCTGCCATTATCACTAACTCAATCTGTTGCACGGCAATATCCTCAGTCTTTGTACTTCAGTGCCAAAGGCTATTTCTCAGTATGGGCAAAATGTGTAACAACTTTAATTTTGAGGTCAAGCACAGTTTATCATCGATGACATCTGTAGAATGACTCTGCCTCATCTCTAAAACATGTAATTCAATAATAAATAGTGGCTTGGAAGCCTTTTTTTAAGTCCGGGGGAGGTTCAACAAAATGAGAGGAAATGGCAGTTCCACCCAGGATGATTGTCCCCCTCCTCCTAAACCCTTGTCAAATTGGTTCCCCGCTCCATGGCTCAGTCCAGCTATAACAGCTCAGAGCTTGAGCATCCAAGGCACAGCTGTATACGTCATGGCCATAAAGGCATATACGGTCAACTGCGCCGTCCCTTTCAATGAGGTATGTTTTCTGTGCAAATGGAAATGAAAGGACTCAAAACTAAAAAAGATGCCCCAGAACCATCGAGGGGAAAACCTGGGCATTAGATGCACTGGTGCATATATACAATGCATTCAGAAACTATTCGGACTCCTTCACTCTTCCCACATTTTGTTACATTACAGCCTTATTTTAAAATGTATTAAATACATAAAAATCCTCATCAATCTACACACAATCCCCCATAATGGCAAATTTTCGTAATTAGAAAAAACAGAAATAGCTTATTTACATAATTATTCAGACCCTTTGCTATGGACTCAAACTTGATTGGAGTCCACCTGTTTTTCAGCGGCAGGGACTGGGAGACTAGTCAGGATCGAGGGAAAGATGAACGGAGCAAAGTACAGAGAGATCCTTGATAGAAAACCTGCTCCAGAGTGCTCAGGACCTCAGATTGGGGTGAAGGTTCACCTTCCAACAGGACAACGACCCTAAGAACACAGTCAAGACAATGCAGGAGTGGCTTCGGGGACAAGTCGCTGAATGTTCTTGAGTGGCCCAGCCAGAGCCCGGACTTGAACCCGATTAAACATCTCTGGAGAGACCTGAAAATAGCTGTGCAGTGACGCTCCCCATCCAACCTGACAGAGCTTGAGAGGATCTGCAGAGAAGAATGGGAGAAACTCCTCAAATACAGGTGTGCCAAGCTCATAGCGTCATACCAAAGAAGACTCAAGGATGTAATCGCTGCCAAAGGTGTTTCAACAAAGTACTGAGTAAAGGGTCTGAATATTTACGTGAATATTGTAATACATTTAAAAAATCTATATAAAACCTGTATGTGCTTTGTCATTATGGGGTATTGTGTGTAGATTGACGAGGAAAATAATGATTACTGTGCTTTGTCATCTTGAAGGCCCATAACTATTTTCACTGTGAGGTTTTAATAATGGGACAAACTGCTTTCTTGCCAAACTTAACCTCTCTAAAGCATGTCTGATTGTATTATCCTCTTCATTTTTCATTCTGTTTTAACGTTGGGTATCTTGTATCACCTCTGTCTTCATCATTTGCGTTATTCTTATGGCTGTTATTATTATGATTAGAATTATGATTCATTATTATGCTCATTATGATATTTCCATTCCAACGATAAGGATCAAAAAGCAGAGAACGCTTTCTTTTAAAATGCCAGACGTAAAGCTCAAGCTCATTGGTACCAACTGATCAACTGCAGCCAACTCCCTCAGCGCTGTTCCCTCACCACCCTACAGTATTCAAACACTGGCTCTAGACCTGCTGACACATACCCATTAGCTGTCGCTTTTGCATCAAACCCCAAGTGGTGCATATTCCCCAATCGCGAAGGACTGAAGTGTTTACACGCAGATAAACTAATTATACACTGTACCTTTTTATTGCGCAAACACTACTTCCAAGACTCAACTCAGTCAGGTGGAGAGCTGATCCCCTTCCTATCGGACTTCAGGGCAGAGAGACGGGGCACAATCAGCAATGTGAGCAGTATTTCCTACTTGAACTCTAGCTTAATTGAACAAGCCACTGGAGAATACAGTGTGAGCAGGAACTGTGCCTGATTGCCACATCTGAGTTTCACAGTATGTTATACATAGAGAGGGAAGGGTAGGGAGAGAGCCTGTAAAAGCTCATCTAAATCATTTATTGACCTTAGCATTGACACAACACGGAGTTCATTTTGACTCTGTTTCCCCATAACATCCTCAAAACACCCCAGTCATTGTTCCTCTCTCTACCATACTTAACTATGGGAACTACAGTAACAGTTGATCATGTTCGTACCAAAGCAAGCTAATACTGCCTCATGCTATTGGTCCCTCCCAGTGCAGTGATTGATATTTGGCCTTGAGCGTGTGGGACCGCCAGGCAACAGTAAAGGTCATGGGATCGATAAATGACATAGGTGACCAACTAAGAGTGATTCACATAGAAATATAATACATAGAATGGATGTGGTAAGTAAGATGATGCACGTTGTGTCCATTCTATTTCTATGGGCTGTCCTGTCTTTGAGTTGGGTGGAGGTTGATTGTTGACTCTTGGGATGTTTTTAGGGGACAGGGGAGGAAGAGGGTTGTCCCAGTGCTACTGAAACAGTGTTTTGTCCAGGCCTAATGAACCCTTTTCGAACCCTTTCCTTTTTGTTAGTTTGTTTTCTACCCCTGAGTTGAAGGACAAGAGTTGGGGACTTTGACAAAGAGAAAAATAAAATTTCCCCTTGAATAAAAAAAAATCTAAAATCAATGGCTGTTTTGATTAGTTGTATGCGGTATTAGTGCAGCTTTCTTTACCTGCTGTAAAAACTGTGATTACCATTGGCTGATTGTCATTGAGCAGATGTTGACCAATGAAAGCCTTAGAGGATGTTGAGAGCAAGCAGCCACAGATACCCACAAACTTTCATACAGGAGAGGATTCGTAGCTTTGTTCCTCCATGCACTGTCATGAAGGAGTTGCAGTGCCAAACATACAGGAACTTGGTAGCTACAGCCACGTCCTCTGAATTGTTAAAGGCCACCATTGAGATGGGTGCGTGGGTTGACTGACTCACTCAATGACCCTGTAATCGGAAACAGCGTCGCTCCTCGGGCAGAGTCGCTCTCTCCCAGATCATTACATTTACGCGTGCATATCGGAAAGGGACTAGCAAGTTAAAGCACACTGCATACAAGAGAACAGGGAAGGATCCTACCAGGCGAGGGAGGAGTTAGGATAGGGCAAAGGTCATGGATGTCTGAAGGCCTGTTATGCCGCCAAAAGTGTACCGACATAATTTTTTTTTTAAATGACTGGTGCCTAATAACGTTCCAGTAACATCAAAAAAACATATCTGGATATTCCTTTGACCTCATATGTCCTAATAATGATACTGTAATGTTAGCTGATGTAGAAAAAAAGTTTCAAAAGGTAACACAAGGAAAACATTTATAGTTATCATTGTATTGCTTTGGTTGATGTACTGAAATGATGCAAAATACAAGCTTTACCAAAAATACAAACACACTATCAAATATTTGGCAGCTAGACACTATTCCGTAACAATATACCCGATCCCAGATATTCAGTTACTGTCCCCAAGGTCTCCCGAATGATCTAAGGTCTACTGAATGCTCTTACTGAGTGACAGTAGCTAATTACTGAAACAAAACTCCCTATTCTTTCCTTGTGGGTATTACCATTTCATTCCTCTGGAGGGAGGCAACAGCTCAACTGTACCAGTTGAAAGGCAGACGTCAATTGACTACATGATACAGTAGCTCCAAAAAATATAGCATGCTATGACGAAAGTGGCTGTTTATCAAACCACAAGAGTCCTTACAATAGCCCCAAAAGGTCTTGGGATCGTGGGAATGCGTGTCTTACTGCAGGATAGGAAATTAGAATAAGCTGAACTCCCGGTCCGTCATTGACATCTCTTTCACGAACCTGAGGGAAAAGGAGTAGGCAGAGTGAGAACAAGGCCACTGGCACATCTGACTTCCAAGAAACAAATTGTAAAGCTAAAGTCAGACATGACACTCACTTGGTCATCTCACTGTTCTTGCGGGGGAATCGTCTGACTTGGGTCCAGTGCTCCTGCGTATTCTGTTGGCCTCCATTGGGCATCCACCATCCATACTGCTGGCTGTCTGTCAGGGGCACTGAGTACAGCTGGTTTGGGGCTAGGGGAGAGAGAGCCCATGTCTGTCAATACTGATCCTAGGGATAATAAGTGTATTCCATGAATGCAAAAAGAAGGTCACATAAACTGACATCTGGGTGTCTGAACCCGTTTGAGCATCTCTCTGTATCGCTCCTGGCTCCCCTGGTGTATGTCTGGGCTGAAAGGAGGTGGCTGGTTGTAGATGCTGCAGGTATCAGTGCATTTTGGGGGTCCCCTCTGGGCTTGGATAGGGGGCAGTCTTGACTGTTTGGTACAGCTCCTTAAATCAACCTCATCTGTAAAGGTCAGGGAGTCTGGCGTGCTTTTACCTTCAAATGATTATCCATGTCAGCACAGATTAAATAACAAAGTTTATATCATAATTTACAGACTGACAAATGTGGAATTATTATAATTGAACATTAATAATTTAACATTTATCTAAAATGTTCATATTTAGAAATAATAACCAAGTAAGGTAAAAAAAAAAAAATTCTGTTACTACACAGTTCTTCCGGTAAATGTGTTTTTGGAAAAATGTCTTTGGAAATTGTTAAAAGTAATCCATGTGCATAGTAGAGTTATATTGTTTGTTAAACTTTGAAATCAATGTTTTTTGTTTGGTATGGCTATATTTTAAAGTCAAACATCTGAATCTCAGCATAATTCCGTTACTATGGAATTGCCCAAACCAAAGGCCAATGTAGAAGGCCAATGTAGATCGAATTAACAAAGCCCTTGTCACTCACCGCGGTGGGAAGCAGACGCTCGTGGATTCACTAGCATCTTGTCTCCGATGGGATTTTGATAGCCCAAATGTGTTATCCCGAAGAAAGCCATCAAGTACCGTCGCCAGCAACAGTCTGAAGCTGTCCAGGATAGCATAAAAACGTGGGCAAGTCGAGGCAAGCGCTCTGTAAATAAATCACAATGTCTTCTGTTTTACACGGAACCATGGTAACAAGTGCCAACCATCAGCTGGACTTCCGCCTATCAGTGGGTGGAGCCGGGGTTAGCGCTATTTTGAATCCTTGGCACGTCCCTATCCTCCCTAAACCCAACCGGTCTACAGGATCGGTGAGTCTTTTTAAAAGTATTTTTATTAACAACAAATCAATGCATAAAGCACATGAGGGAACACAAGCATACATAGATTACAAACAATAGACAATCGAGCTAGGGGGTACAATATCACATTACAATTACACAAGGACCTTGAGGGACATGCATATACTTACAATTCTAACAGCTTTTTTGTTAGTAGAGCATTTAACCGTCTTAACAAAATACATTTCCATTTCTTTTTGTAGGGTACGAAAATGTGGTTTTCTGTTTGTAAATTTACATTCGTGTATATGAAATTTGGCCAAAAAATTAATTACATAAAAATGTTTCCGCTTATTTCTATTGTATGTAAATAATCCAAACAGTACATCTCTCCCCGCGCTAACGCAGGCTAATGTGACTCTTTTTTCCGCTCCTTTTTTCCATTTTTGCCTAAAATGACAACCCAAATCTAACTGTTTGTAGCTCAGGACCTGAAGCAAGGATATGCATATTATTGATACTATTTCAAAGGGAACACTTTGAAATTTGTGGAAATTTTAAATGAATGTAGGAGAATATAACACATTAGATCTGGTAAAAAAAGAGCTTATTTTTTCATATATTTTTTTGTACCATCATCTTTGAAATGCAAGAGAAAGGCCATAATGTATTATTCCAGCCCAGGAGCAATTTAGATTTAGATTTTGGCCACTAGATGGAAGCAGTGTATGTGCAAAGCTTTATACTGATCCAATGAACCATTGCATTTATGTTCAAAATGTTGTATCAAGACTGCCCAAATGTGCCTAATTGGGTTATTAATACATTTTCAAGTTCATAACTGTTCACTCTCCTCAAACAATAGCATGGTATTCTTTCACTGTAATAGCTACTGTAGATGTATTGTTACTTACAACCTCATGCTCATGTGACAAAGTGAAAATTAAGAGTTTCCATCAACCTCACCCGCAATGTAGATATCGAAGAACGCCGCAGTTCGCGGGTAGACTAGTGGGTGAAACCATTCACTTCAGGAAAAAGCGTGATACAAATAAAGTTTCCTTTCATTATGTGTTGTTGAATTCATAAGAATATTTGCTGCCATTGTAGTAAGGTTGGCATACGAGAGGTCTTCGGACTTACCATTTTCGTATTATTTTCTTTGAAAGAACAACTAGTGGGTTTTTGAGTGCTTCTCCCTGATTTGGGAAGTTGGTCTGCCTGCTCCTCAGTCTGAGAGAAATATTCTGAGAGCAGGTTCGTGTCCCCTTCCCCTGTATATAAAAACTGTTTAAAACTGTCACAATAGTGTCAAAGTCAATAGCGAATGTGATTATCTTACTACCTTAATAGGTTTATATAAAAAGGGTTGTGCTTGTGCTCTGCATTTATGGATTAATATCACTTCACATTGAGGACATGTATCATTATTGTTGCTCATATCTAAAATATATATTGTGTCCTACCTAACCAGTGAACGTGTGGCTGTGACCGTCCTGTCAATGCCTGTCATCACTGTTTGATATCTTTTACTGCAGGTATGCTTTTCTGCATTTAAATTATTATTTTTTTTAACAACGCATGTATACTATATGATCACTTTGTGGATTGAGTCTGAGAGATATTCTGAGAGCAGTGAACATGTGGCTGTGACCGTCCTGTCAATGCCTGTCATCACTGTTTGATATCTTTTACTGCAGATCAAAACCGAGTCAACTTGAAGTGTTGGTGTCCTTGTGCCTTTCTTCTGAGGGGCTATGTGACGTTGGTTACACTCATTTTAACCAACCCTACCCTTACATAACCCTTACATTAACCGTCCCAAGTATCCCATTTAGACTTTGCTAGACAGATGCTCTTCTTGCTCCATTATTTTTTTTTAATTGAACAATGTGCTTGAGACAAAAGGTGAGCAGGGAAGATGTAACAACAGGTACATTAAGAACGATGATATGCTGAGAAGTTTTTATTCGGATCCCCATTAGCTGGGGCGGCAGGTAGCCTAGTGGTTAGAGTGTTGGGCGAGTATCTGAAAGGTTTGGCCAGGTCAAATCCATGAGCTGACAAGGTCAATAATCTGAACAACCCACTGTTCCTAGGCTGTCATTCTAAATAAGAGTTTGTTCTTAACTGACTTTCCTAGTTAAATAAAATAATCTGTTGAAGAAGCAGCAGTGGAGAACATGACAAAATACGGAACACTAATGGACAAGAACAGCAACACAAATGTAAACTAAGACCATAATGACTAAGGAAACATATTACTATTTTAAAAAAAGAAGAAGAAAGAGAAAATAAAGAAAAAAAAATCAACATTGTGCTCTATTTGCCAGTTTAACATCTTATTTCAAATAATGCATGTACTGTGTTTATTGTAGGCACTGTGACAAATGTTCTTTATAGTGGTTCAGAAGGAACACAATAAATAGACCACAAATGTTTCCAACTAGGCCCCTTTTTTCTCAATTTCAACCTGAATGACTTGCCCAAAGTAAACTGCTTGCTGCTCAGGTCCTGAAGCCAGGATATACATATAATTGGTACCATTGGAAAGACAACACTTTGAAGTTTGTATAAATGTTAAAATAATGTAGGTGAATATAACACAATAGATATGATAGGAGAAAATCCAAAGGAAAATCAACCGGAATTTTTGTTTTTTGAGAGACAATGCTCTTACAATGGATTGTATAGGGGCATACTGAATTCTGGCTCCCAGGATGCAATTCCTATGGCTTCCACAGGGTGTCAGCAGTCTATGTTCAAGGTTTCAGGCTTGTAACTTCCAAAACAAATAAGAAATATCAGTTTTAGTACCTTGACACAGTCTTGGAAATTCGTGTTTGGTCGCGCCATGAAGACAAGACGCACCTGCTAAAGTCGGTTTCTTATAGAACATACTTATTTCCGTAATAGATATTCTAATTTGATTACATTTTAGGGTATCTGAGGAGTAAATATAAACTTTTTTTGACTTGTTGAAACAACGTTTAGTGGTAGATTTTTGGTAGAGTCCTTTCTCAGCATGTTGAACGAGTGGATTACTCAAATCGATGGCGCCAACGAAACATACTTTTTGGGATATAAAGAAGGATTTATCAAGCAAAACGACACTACATGTTATAGCATGTTATAACATGTTATAACATGTTATTTGGATGACAGATCAGAGTAAGATTTTCAAAAAGTAACAAATATTTCATTGCTATTTGTATTTTTTGGAAAAATATTTTGATGTGGGGCGCCGTCCTCAAACAATCACATTACATGATTTCGCTGTAATAGCTACTGTAAATCGGACGGTGCAGTTAGATTAACAAGAATTTAAGCTTTCAACTGATATAAGACACTTGTATGTAAATGTTTAATATCCATAATATTTATGATTATTTATTTGAATTGCGCGCCCTCCAGCTTCACTGGAAGTTGTCCCGCTAGCGGGACGCTTAGCCCTAAGAAGATTTATCGTAGTTCAAAAGGCACATAATAAATAGACAACAAATGTTTCCAATACAAACTTGGTGCATATGGGACATTTGGGTCTCTTTTCCTACAATAATGCTGTTAGACACACTGGCTTTATGTCTGTAAAGAAATCAGTGTCTTCAGACTCTGAGCAATATTATGACTGGCATGCATTCCTTTACCTGTTTTTCTTACGGTAAACATATTTGTTCCAGCTATTTATAATAAATGAATGAGGAACTTGTGTACTGAGACATGACGTCGTAGCCTCATCCTCTGTTATGTAGAGATATGAGTGAGATGGCTCTGGACTCCAGTTCAGCATAAGGAAGTGTTAAGGTTAGTGCTTCGGGGACTCTTTTTATTGTTTGATAAATGGGTGTGGTCAGAGGTGCCGTGTCAAACATGGGCTTCCAGGTCGGTGGTCCCCTGCCCCCTCCCTCAGAGCCTGGGACTAACCCCCTTGTCCGACGCTGCCTACCTGTGTTCTACACCTGGAGAGTTCCCTACAGGACCCTGAGGGCCCCGGGGCCTATGGTCAACCCTTTATGTCGGGCAGGATGACCCCTGCACTCCCCTGCACTCCATCACTCTCCTTCTTGGTCAAATAGCCCTTACAGAGCCTGGAAGTGTGTTTTGGGTCATTGTCCTGTTAAAAAACAAATTATAGTCCCACTAAGCGCAAACCAGCTGGGAGCGGCCACAGGCTCGAGTGGTCACGATGGGGCAGATAAAAATTCCAAATAGTATCCGTAAAGTTCGTAGAAACATGTCAAACGTTTTTTGTAATCAATCCTCAGGTTGTTTTTACAATAAATAATCGATAATATTTAAACCGGACCTTAGCTTTTTCAATAGGAGTGAGAGAGAAAATGTCTGCTCCAAGCTGCTCATGCATGCAAAACTCTGCTGGCACCCAGCCATCCAATGACGCGATGTGATCTTTCTCGCTCATTTTTCAGAATAAAAGCCTGAAACTATGTCTAAAGACTGTTCACACCATGTGGAAGCCATAGGAAAAGGAATTTGGTTGATATCCCTTTAAATGGAGGGAAGGCATGCAATGGAAAAGAGAGGTTTCAGGAAAAACTGCACTTCCTGGTTGGATATTCCTCAGGTTTTCGCCTGCAATATCAGTTCTGTTATACTCACAGACAATATTTTGACAGTTTGGAAACTTTAGAGTGTTTTCTATCCTAATCTGACAATTATATGCATATTCTAGATTCTAGGCCTAAGAAATAGGCAGTTTCATTTGGGTATGTTTTTCCTCCAAACATCAAAATACTGCCCCCTACACTCAAGAGGTTAAGTACTGCAGTGCATCTCCTCCTCATGGACTGCATTAGATTTGCCTGTGAGATGTTACCCCACTCTTCCACCAAGACACCTGCAAGTTCCCGGACATTTCTGGGGGGAATGGACCTAGCCCTCACCCTCTGATCAAACAGGTCCCAGACATGCTCAATGGGATTGAGATCTGGGCTCTTCGCTGGCCATGGCAGAACACTGACAGGAAATCACGCACAGAACGAGCAGTATGGCTGGTGGCAATGTCATGCTGGAGGGTCATGTCAGGATGAGCCTGCAGGAAGGGTACCACATGAGGGAGGAGGATGTCTTCCCTGTAACAACAAGCTTAGTCCGATGACGCTGTGACACACTGCAACAGACCATGTCAGACCCTCCACCTCCAAATCGATCCTGCTCCAGAGTACAGGCCTCTGTCTAACACTCATTCCTTCGACGATAAACACGAATCTGACCATCACCCCTGGTGAGACAAAACCGCTTACAAGCCCTCAGTCCAGCCACTCTCAGCTTATTGTGGACAGTCTGAGCACTATTGGAGGGATTGTGCATTCCTGGTGTAACTCGGGCAGTTGTTGTTGCCATCCTGTATCTGTCCCGCAGGTGTGATGTTCAGATGTACCGATCCTGTGCAGGTGTTGTTACACATGGTCTGCCACTGCAAGGACGAGCTTTTCGTATTGATTGTGTTTTAAAGTAATGATGGACTGTTGTTTCTCGTTGCTTATTTGAGCTGTTCTTGCCATAATATGGACTTGATATTTTATTAAATAGGGCTATCTTCTGTATACCACCCCAACCTTGTCATAACACAACTGATTGGCTCAAACGTATTAAGAAGGAAAGCGATTACACAAATTAACAAGGCAATTGAAATGCATTCCAGGTGACTACCTCCTGAAGATGGTTGAGATAAAAAAATATATATTTTACCAGGCAAGTCAGTTAAGAACTAATTCTTATTTTACAATGACGGCCTACCTCGGCCAACCCCTCTCCTAACCCATACGATGCTCAGCCAATTGTGCAAAGCCCTATGGGATTCCCGATCACGGCTAGTTGTGATACAGCCCGGAATCAAACCAGGGTCTGTAGTGACACCTCTAGCACTGAGATGCAGTGCCGTAGACCGCTCGAACCACTCGGGAGCCCAAATGCCAAGAGTGTGCAAAGCTGTCATCATTGTAAAGGATGGCTACTTTGAAGAATTTCAAATATAAAATATTTTCTGTTTTGACCTTTTTTTGGTCTCTTCCATATGTGTTATTTCATAGTTCTGATGTCTTCACTATTATTCTAAAATGTAGAAATAGTAAAAATAAAGAAAAACCCTGGAATGAGTAGGTGTCCAAACTTTGACTGGTACTGTATATCATAATAATATCATTGTTTCAGTGTCAGCAACCGTTTACAGCATCCTGCACACTACTCCTGCCTCCCTGCTCACAAAGATACTACTGCCGAATGATTCTAGCACAGATTGTGGTACAGAAGGTGTTATAAGCCTGACTGAAAGTGGCAGACTGTCCTGGCCTTAAATAGCCTTACTGAAGAGCTCAGTGACTTTCATTGTGGCACCGTTATAGGATGCCATCTTTCCGGCAAGTCTGCCCTGTTAGAGCTGCCATGGTCAACTGTAAGTGCTGTCATTGTGATGTGGAAACAACGGCTCAGCCACAAAGGGGTAGACCACACAAGTTCACAGAACGAGTGCTGAAATGCGGAGCGTGTAAACATGTTCTGTCCTTGGTTGCAACACTCACTACTGAGTTCCAAACTGCCTCTGAAAGCAACCTCAGCACACGAACTGTTCGCCGGGAGCTTCATGAAATGGGTTTCCATGGCCCAGCAGCCACACACAAGCCTAAGATCACCATGCACAATGCCAAGTGTCCTCTGGAGTGGTGTAAAGCTCGCCACCATTGGACTCTGGAGCATTCTCTGGAGTGATGAATCGCGCTTCACCATCTGGCAGTACGACGGAGGAATCTGGGTTTGGTGGATGTCAGGAGAACGCTACCTGCCCCAATGTATAGTGCCAACTGTAAAGTTTGGTGGATGAGGAATAATGGGGAGGGCCCTTTCCTGTTTCAGCATGGCAATGCTCCAGTGTACAAAGTGAGATCCATACAGATATGGTTTGTCGAGATCAGTGCGGAAGAACTTGACTCTCCTTGACAGAGCCCTGACCTCAACCACATCGAACACCTTTGGGATAAATTGGAACGCCGACTGCGAGCCAGGCCTAATCGCCCAACATCAGTGATCGACCTCACTAATGCTCGTGTGGCTGAATGGAAGCAAGTTTCTGCAGCAATGTTCCAACACGTCGGTGATCACCCACAACCAGGTGCACTTAGTCGAGGTCTGGAAGGACGACTACAAGCAGATCTTCTTCCACAGGAACAAGAGGGTTGCCACCATAGCCAAAGAGGTTGGGAATTGGAATTGGAATGGGAATTGGGAGGTTGTGAAATGACATTGTAGTGCTAGGACAACAACCTATACCCTCAATGTCAGCAAAACAAAGGAGTTGATTGTTGATGTCAGGAAGCGGAGGAGGGAACATGCCCGATTCATGTCAATCGGACTGCAGTAGAGAAAGTCAGTTGTTTTAAGTTCCTCTGTGTCCACAACACTGATGACTTGACATGGACCAACAACAACACCACTCTTGTCAAGAGGGTGCAACACCACCTTAACGTCCTAAACCGGCTTAAGAAATTCCCACCCATCCAGGACATCTACTTGAAACGGTGCCTGGGGAAGTCCCGCAGCATCATCAAAAACCGCACACGCCCCAGCCACGAGCTGTTCACTCCTTTACCGTCGGAGCATGAGGTCTGACACCAACAAGCTCAAGGACAGTTTCTATCTACAAGCCATCAGACTGCAGAACACAAACTGGACCGACCACCTGCACTGATTGTCCACACCGTTGCACTCAATCACACACGTAAACATTCATGCTACACACACATCACAATTGCTGCTACCAGACTCTTATTTACTATTGTTAATACTGCACAATTTAAACACTTGCCCCCCAATTCAAATACATGTGTATATATTGTCCTATAAATTGTGCCTGCCTGTATACATGCCATTTAGCAGACACTTTTACACAAAGCGACTTATAGTAATGCATGCATATATTTTACGTATGGGTGGTCCCGGAAATCTAACCCACTACCGTTACAAGCACCATGCTCCATCAATTGAGCTAAGTATTATACTTATGCTAAAATGTCTATTCTACTCAGCCATTTACTTTATGTTTGTATTTGTATATTTTATTATTTCTTGTTGTTGCATTGTCAAGAAGGACCCTGCAAGTACGCAGTTTGCTGGACCGTATATATACCATATGTATCCTGTAAAAGCCACTAATAAAACTTGAAACTTGAATAGTGTTTCCTCACAAACCTTTTCACACATGACAATTGGGGGTCTAGGTTCTGTTCTCACACTGTTGCACATATCGCTCAGCTGATTAAAGTGTGGTATTGCACTGTTATCCTGCACTATTAGAAAGAAAGGTGCTATCTAGAACCTAAAAGGGTTCATTGGCTGTCCCCATAGGAAAACCCTTTCATTAACCTGTTTGGCTCCGTGCAGAACCATTTTGGTTCCAGGTAGAACTGTTTTGGGTTCCATGTAAAAAATCCTTTCCCCAGAGGATTCTACATGGAACCTAGAAGATTTCTCCTATGATGACAGCAAAAGAACCCGTTTGGAACGCTTTTTTCTAAGAGTGTGCATTATTGTTCACATAATGGACAAATTTGAGTGTTGGGCCAGTAACCGAAAGGTTTGAATACCTGAGTTGTCAAGGTGAAAAATCTGTTGCCGTGGTCCTTGAGCAAGGCACTTAAAGGGCAATTCTGCCTCTTTACAACCTCATCTTCAGCACCAAACCAGTGTCTACTTATGTGAAAACAGTACGTTTGTCACGCCTTGGTCTTAGTATTTTGTGTTAGAGGGCTATAGGAGAATGGAGTCGAAGAGAAAAACACGGAGGCGCAGAAAGAAACCCGAAAGTCAGCCCCAAAATGTATTGGGGGGGGGGCTTACAGGGAGTATGGCTGTGCCAGGTAGGAGACCTGCGCAAACTCCCTGTGCTTACCGGGGGGCTAGAGAGACCGGGCAGGCACTGTGTTATGCTATGGAGCACACTGTGCAGGTGCATAGCCCGGTGCGGTTCATACCAGCTCTTCGTATTGGCCGGGCTAGAGTGGGCATCGAGCCAGGTAAGGTTGGGCAGGCTCGGTGCTCAAGAGCTCCAGTGTGCCTGCACGGTCCGGTCTATCCAGAGCCACCTCCACACACCAGTCCGCCGGTGGCAGCTCCCCGCACCAGGCTTTCTGTGCTTTCTGTGTTCTCTATCCAGTTCCACCAGTGCCAGCACCACGCATCAGGCCTACAGTGCGCCTCGCCTCTCCAGCGCCGGAGTCTCCCGCCTGTTCAGCGCTTCCAGAGCCTTCCTCCTCTACAGCGCTGCTGGAGTCTCCGTCCTGTTCAGCGCAGCCAGCGTTTTCCTCCTCTCCTGCGCTGCCGGAGTCTCCCGCCTGTTCAGCGCTTCCAGAGCCTTCCTCCTCTACAGCGCTGCTGGAGTCTCCCGCCTGTTCAGCGCAGCCAGGGTTTTCCTCCTCTCCTGCGCTGCCGGAGTCTCCCGCCTGTTCAGCGCTTCCAGAGCCTTCCTCCTCTACAGCGCTGCCGGAGACTCCTGCCTGTTCGGAGCAGCCTGAGCTGCCAGACTGCATGGAGCAGCCAGAGCTGCCGGTCTGCATGGAGCAGCCAGAGCTGTCAGCCTGCATGGAGCAGCCTGAGCTGTCAGTCTGCATGGAGGAGCCTGAGCTGTCAGTCTGCATGGAGCAGCCAGAGCTGCCAGTCTGCATGGAGCAGCCAGAGCTGCCAGTCTGCATGGAGCAGCCAGAGCTGTCAGTCTGCATGGAGCAGCCAGAGCTGTCAGTCTGCATGGAGCAGCCAGAGCTGTCAGTCTGCATGGAGCAGCCTGAGCTGTCAATCTGCATGGAGCAGCCAGAGCTGTCAGTCTACATGGAGCAGCCAGAGCTGTCAGTCTGCATGGAGCAGCCAGAGCAGCTCGATCCGCCAGTCAGCCATGATCTTCCAGATCTGCCAGTCATCCAGATTCTTCCAGATCTGCCAGTCATCCAGATTCTTCCAGATCTGCCAGTCAACCAGACCTTTCCAGATCTGCCAGTCAACCAGACTCTTCCAGATCCGCCAGCCACTACCTGCCTGAGCTTCATCTCAGTACTGGGCTTCCTCTCAGTACTGGGCTTCCCTCAGTACTGGGCTTCCCCTCAGTCCCGAGCTTCCCCTCAGTCCCGAGCTTCCCCTCCCCTCAGTCCCGAGCTGCCTCAGTCCCGAGCTGCCTCATTCCCGAGCTGCCCCTCAGTCCCGAGCTGCCCCTCAGTCCCGAGCTGCCCCTCAGTCACGAGCTGCCCCTCAGTCCAGTGGGGTTCTGGGTGAGGACTACTAGGCCATGGTCGGTGGCGAGGGTGGACTATCCCAGGACGCAAGGGGAGGAACTAAGACATTAATGGAGTGGGGTCCACGTCCCGAGCCGGAGCCGCCACCATGGACAGACGCCCACCTGGACCCTCCCTATGGTTTTGAGGTGCGTCCGGGAGTCCGCACCTTAGGGGGGTTCTGTCACGCCTTGGTCTTAGTATTTTGTGTTTTCTTTAATTATTTGTTCAGGCCAGGGTGTGACATGGGTTTATTGTGTTGTTGTATTGTTTTTTTTTGTAGGCATTGGGATTGTGGCTGATTAGGGGTGTGTCTAGCATAGGCTTGGCTGCCTGAGGCGGTTCTCAATCAGAGTCAAGTGATTCTCGTTGTCTCTGATTGGGAACCATATTTAGGTAGCCTGGGTTTCACTGTGTATTTTTGTGGGTGATTGTTCCTGTCTCTGTGTTAGTTGACACCAGACATGCTGTATAGGTTTTCACGTTCCGTTTGTTGTTTTGTATTTATATAGTTATTTCATGTATCGTTGATTCTTCATTAAAGAACATGAGTAACCACCACGCTGCATTTTGTTCCACTTCTCCTTCAACAGACGAACGCCGTTACAGCGTTTCTATTATCTGTGGGTAAAAAGATAAGAAAAAAGGTCCTAAAAAAATGACATTACAGGGTAATCTTGAAAGCAAAAAAAAAAACGGGTTTCTTGCTCAACCCCCCAAAAAAAAAATCACTGTTAACTATATTTTTTCTAGGAATGTGCTATTTCACATATGTTGACACTCGTACTGTGCTGGAGATAATGAAAATGATGACGAAAAGTGGTGGAATTGGCCTTTAACCCTAATTTGACTATGGCTGACCCTGTAAAAAAAAACACACACATTTCACTGCAGCTATTCGGTGTACGCAACAAAAAAACAAAAATGACACAGCAATCTTTGCTTTATTTTTCTTCTTCCTGTTCGCTCAGAACAAATATGGTGACATCTCAGAAAGCCTCAAACTTAAAGAGAAGCTAAGCTGCAAAAATATCACATGGTACTTGCACATGGTCTATGCTCAATTTATTTCACTTTCATTAGAATGTGGATTGTCAGTTTTTAATTACTCATCTACTTTTTAAATCTATATTCTGCCAAAAAGCATTTTATCAGCTCAAGAACTCTGGCTCTAAGACTTGCCTGGGTGTTGGAGAAAAGAATAAGGGTGGGAAACCAGTTATCTTGCACATGCCACAACATGGGAGGAAACCAGGTACTTTAGTATAAATCATGTACAATATACAGAGCCGTGTGCAGGTTCCACATAATTGCCACAGTTTTTTCCTAACATAACATTTCTGCGTGTAGTATTTTGAGTACACATCCCACTAAGCTGTGTCTGCATGTGACCCCTGGGGCAGTGCATGTGACCCCTGGAACAGTGCTGGTTGTTACTGAACTCTCTCGCCTGTAGAAATGCGGTGGACCCTGCGCAAGTGTGGAATTTCACACCTGTACGTAACCATGACATTCTAAACGGTCAAGAAATATTTTATTAGGGTTAGTTTATTTCACAATGATAATAACAATGATAATAAATACATCTCTTTTTCACTGTTCTGGAAGTCTTATTGTGGGTCTTGTACATGGGTGTGTTCCATATACAGTATTTGGAGACCATTTTGGATGTAATTTTCTCCTCTCCAGGACAAAAGGACAAAACACTGATTGTTGTCTTATATTGCAGCACAAGAACATGAACTACTTTACAGTATATACATGCTGTTACGCACACCTTGGCTATATTAATGCTGCACTGTTTTTTAGGAGGCGAGTGCAGAACAGAGCATTGTGGTCACTTGCAGTGCACAATAGCCTTTTATTCTGCTCAACATTGTTCTAATTATGTTGTGTGTGTGTGTATATGGTGCTCTCTCCTGAAGAATCGCTCTTCTGGCAAATGCTTGACAGTAGACCGAGATAAAGTGGTGATGAATGGCTGTGACTCAGCCAGCTGAGCAATGGGATCCATGGAGGAAGGTGGACTTGGAAGGTGGACTCCCCATGATGCACTTTTTTTGATTACAACACATGAATTTATGAAATATGGCACACTGCCCAGTTTGAATGAATGTTTTGTATTATTTATTTATTAAAAGGAAGAAGTTGAAAATGTTGAGGCTTTTGAAGATCTTTTGTAGAGGTTCCCAATTAGAGGAACGTGTGATCGTTTCTTTTTTGGCACTAGTGCTTTACACACTCCGAAATACACATTTCAATTTGTGAGATTCTTTACAATTCACCATCCCAAACGACATTTGTTTTGCTTCAAGTTTTTGTGTCGCATATATTGTAGCTATCCTCGCTATTTGAGCTATGTTACAATTACTACCAAGTGTGTTAACACTATTTGCGCGATGCATAGGGTGCTTTATTTTTCCCCCACCAGCGACGCGGATTCGCTTCCCTGAACCGCCGTTCTCTACAATAGCATGAAGAATTAAACCAAGCATAAACATATACATCGTTCTAATAATCCCCTCTGAAATAAAGTATTTTCAGATAATGGACTAAGGACATCTTCCATACCAGATGATGACCCGTTGACCTTTAGTATTTAGCATTTGAAGTGTTTGCCTTTTGGTATCTCTTCCATGTTCGTTCATGCGGTTTAATACATGACTGTATTGATAATCCCAGTCAGTATTGGCCTCTAGTAGCCTACTACTACTGATCCACTTAATGTACATGTCAGTGTGCTAGTTCTTCACTTTGATTGGTGTATTATTCTCTGAAGAGTGCACACTAGAACTCCACCCCATCCATTTTTTTTGTTGTCTTTGGGAATGTGTGGTCACTGAAGCCATCGGTAATGGGAAGTGCATCGAGCGCTGGTGAGTTTCTCTTTAAACCAATAAAATCACTGAATTCCGTTGTGTCATTTTAACAGGGAAGAAGGAAACTGCGATCGAGATGCACTGCAAGTAGCCTGGTGATTTACAGAAGTGTCGGTTGGGGTTTGCGCTGTAATCGCCGCATTCTCAGTTAAAGTGAATCGTTTGAATTGGAAATGGCTGGAAGTAAGTGTTGTTTATAAAATAAAATAAAAAGGTATTGCTCTGCCTACTAACGAACACATTGACAGCTAGCCGCGCGGCAACGGGTCATTTTGCTGCTGACTGCATGCTTGTCATTCTGTCAAAACAGCCACGAATATGATGCTGGGATGTTTTAGCTAACGTCTGTTTGGTGTTTTGTTGTGAAAGAAACTCGTGTCATTTCATAGTTAGTTACTTTGGTGGGTAACCTTGGTCCACATCTTTTGTACAGAGCGTGACTAGTTTGCTAGCTAGCTAACCTAACGTCTCCGTGTACAGGTGCAAATTCGTCAAAGTTAGCTAGCTTGGCTAGCTAAATGTACCCCGTGTTATTTGTGGTCACAGCACGGCTAGATGGGTTGAGCCCTTTTAAATACGGGATTGGGTGGAGGATTTTGCTAATAACATTAGAGTGGGTGGTGTGTTGTGACTATTTGTGTTTGCAAAGTGGAGAATGCTTATCCCGAGAGAGGTGCACATTCTGTAAACTAGCTAGCTAGCTAATATTTCATTGACCGTTTAATTATCTCTCCCTGCTCTTGTTGTGGGTCCTCTCTCTCCCTGACCCAAGAGAGACCCGCCGGTGGTGCCATTGCACAACAAGGACCTGGTATGATTATGATTACTAGCGCTTACAGAAATAGTGATGTAACTGTGTCGTCTTGCATGTAGATTGTGTGTATTTCTAAGTGGACTTATTTAATCTATTCCACTTTCATATTATGTGACAAAACATCGATGTATAGCAATGTATCTTGATTTAGAAGAGGTATACAAGGACTTGAGTCTTTAAGATAAGAGTATTACTATTTTTGAAGGTGGCACACGTCTCGATTTCGTACCAGCCATATGAGAAAAGGTTGGCCTAAAATGGTGTAATATCTTTACCATATGATTTGTGTTTATGGTGGTTTTATAGACTCTATAAAGGCTGTGTTTTTAAGTGTCCTTTTCAAGTAAAGTGGCATTTGTCAAAAATATTTAGGGCTAAAACTGTTATCCTGAAAAGAAAACGACAAGTGCTTCCTGAAAGTAGATCTACATTTTCCAAATATCCATTCCTCTATGTCCAATATTACTGCCTATAGCACACACGGAGGTACAACTAAGAATGTTACAATCTATTGTTCTTTCACATTGGTGCCACCCTCCTCTATTTATCCCAAGGCGGTTTTGCTGAATGTCTAGAAAGTTCATTGTTTGAAAGCAGTGTTTAACTTGTTTTGTGTTTGGAAAGTGGTTGTGTCTGTCTGTACTCCATTGGTATGAATCATGGTCAGTCAGTGCCCAGAGCAGTGCTCTAGTCTATTTGCGTAATGTTATGATATTCAACAAATAGTTTTTACTTGAAGTCACGCCTTCAATAAGCCTACGCTATTAAACTAGATCACAGTGTACTGTATTGTTCTTGTGTGAACGTGTGTGTGTGTGTTCCTCCTACAGGTGTTCTCATAAATGTTAGGCCAATCAATCCTGTTCTCGATAATAACTTGTCTTTTGACATTTACCTTTGCCTAGGAAAAATGAGCTCCATTCCCCTCTCTCGGTCCGAGGTGTTTGGAGAGCTGCGGAAGGAGCTGCATGAGGATGAGGAGTTCCGTCAGTCCGACGCTCACATCTTCATCATCATGGGAGCATCGGTGAGGGGGGATTCTTTGATAATTTGATCAATGACCCTGCATGGTTTGGACCTTCAAATCACTGTCAAAAAGGATTTGTATCGTTACAAAAAGTGTGTGTGTGTGTGTGTGTGTGTGTGTGTGTGTGTGTGTGTGTGTGTGTGTGTGTGTGTGTGTGTGTGTGTGTGTGTGTGTGTGTGTGTGTGTGTGTGTGTTGGATGCTTACTGGAGAGAGTGACTAACCAGATACGTGAATCCGATTGTGAACATCTAACCTTTTTGTGGACATTTATGAAATGCTCGGAAAAATGTATGAGGGATTATGAAATGAAACCTGTAATGCATTCTTTAGCTAGGTTTCCATTATATTGGCGACAGATTTTAATGGGAATATTCTCAAATCTGCATAAAAACAATATGCGTATTTTCCATAATGTTGTTTCCATAAAATGTACTTTTTGCATATAAAAGGCTGTGCGAGATGACGACGTGCACATAAAATGAATTTAGCGGTTAAATTCCCATGTACCAAATAAATAAAGTTAGAGGTTTCCAATGCATTTTCAACTCTACTGATGGTTTTCTCACCAAATTGTTTTTTGTCACTGTATATAGAGAATGTGCCGACTCTGATATTTGCACATGCGCTCTAGCCAACAGTGCTATCTGCACTCTGTTGGCTGGAGTACATGTATAGCCTACATGATGAGGTTATTATGGACAGCCGAGCATCGATTATCAGATGACAGCCGAGCATCGATTATCAGAATAAGATCCTCGATATTTATTGAAAAGGAGCATCAAGCTCATCACCTTGCACTTTCACCACCCTGTGAAGTTCATCACTTATTTCATCAGTAGCCTAATAAACTGCATGCTTTCCTGATGAGTTGTAGTGGGAGGACCACACAACATGTCATCGCGGGACTCCAAGCTTACTTCCATATGATGGTTGTTATATCAATGTTTGTGTGTAAAAGTGTTTCCACCAACAATTCTCGCAATATTAATTTGACCGACACAGAAATATTCCACCTTGTGTAGCGTGTTGTTTTGTCGACATTTGGAAAGTTTACCGAAAAATTTTCTCTTACCATCAGGCTTGTCATTATTTTTAATTAAAAAATAATAATTATCCGACATGTACTTTACTCGCATAAAAAGGTTGGTTAATGAGGAAGGCCAGATTAATCCAGTGCCTTAGATTTGCCAAACTATTTACTAAATGTAGGCTACCAAACTGCAGAATCTGTTATAACTATTTTATAAACACTTTATACTAGATTTTAGGTGGACATAGAAGGAAACACATTTTGTGAGAAAGTGTGTGTTGAAAATTTAAAACGGAAAAGATGTTGCACATGACTGTTTTGGGGAAATGTCTAAATTTCATTGAGACACATAACAGCGCTTGTGTAACTAAGCAACCCCAGAATCACTTGAGCTTTCTGTAGTCTGGCCTTGATACAGAGAACATATCAAGGTTCCTGATTGTTGGTTATGGTTTGGACACAGGCTGTTTGTTAGCCAATCATGGTCAGCTCAGACTAATTGTTAGGCAATCATTTGGTCACGGACAGTTTGTTCGCCAATCATGGTGTAAGAACGGATCTTTTGTTGACCAATTGTTTTGAGAGCTCAGCATAATGACCAAGATAAACTCGCTCTAAATGACTGGTTAACGAACCAGAATTTCATATTTCCCACAGCCTATAATAATTTATTCTCCTTTCAATACCTACTAAGATTATCAATCCAGTGACTAAGTCCAGTCACTCCGAAGTTGCATTTTCTTATACTATTTCCTTCTCTAGGAATGACACCCTCTCTAGGCCTACACAGTTTATTTCCTGTTTCCTTGTTCTCTGCTGACTTGTAAGATGTGCCTAGTTGCTGATAAAGTGTGGGAGAGTAGTTCTGATTTTTAATTATTCCGCCCACTTCTCTTCCATTTACTTTCTCCTGCTCTATTTACTTTTGTTTGAAAGGAGTGGAACGAGGGCTGAATAGTGCAGTGTCACTGTCTGTCAGCAGTTTCCTGTCATAGCAATAGAGGCAAGTCTGGAATCAGGATGGGGGAAGGGTAATGGTAAGGCAGAGCAGTGGTTTTTAGGAACAGTGATTGTACTACAAAAGGCTATGCATAGGCTACTGTAAAATATGCTTTGTTTCCAATGCTGCAGTCTGTCCTTGTCACTCCACAAGCACAAACCAATCACCAGCTAAACCAATCACCAGCTAAACCAATCACCAGCTGGTGTTGCACGTGCACACCACCTCACTCAACATGGCCTCATTGCAGTTGCTGTGCCAATGAAAGGGTTCAGTAAATATTGCACGCTTTACCTTGGTACAGGCTTGCTGGATGGTACTTTGCCTAATGATGTAAGATTGTAGGCCAAATATTCATCTGTTGATACATGGCACAGGAACATGGTCACATTTCCAATTATTGAAGGTAATCTCTATGTTCACTTCACTGAAGCAATGAAAACAGCCTAGTTTCTCTCACCATGACTATCTAATAAGGCTTATGTTTCATCTCGTGACTCCACGTTTACTTTGATATGATGGTTATTATATCAATATTTGTGCATAAACGCGCTTCCACAACCATTTGTTGTATCATTAACACAGAAAGATCCCACCATGTCGAACAATATCTGTCGACATTTATAAAATTGTACGGAAACGTCCTGTTTTCATCACAGCTGTGGTGATAATCTTTTATATGGTATGACTTAACTTGCATAAAAACTGTGGATGGAAATGTGGTAATTGAGATGGTGTGTGTGTGTGTGTGAGTCTCCTTTTGTGAAAGGGAGAGAGAGGAATATAGTGGGATCGGTGTTCATGCCTCATCATGAATGGAACAGTGAAGAGAGATGTTTGCTGAGTCACCCTACATTTGCATTTTTCTCTCAGCTGAGGCGGGACAGTAGGCCAGCATTTCATAGCACATCAGTTTAAAGGTGTAACTCAATGTGTCATTTTAAAGGCACACTAAGCAAATTATTCAGCAAACTAACACACCTCACTGGAATAGGAGACAGATAAGCTCACAAAGAACAGTTAATAAGGCCATTCGGATGAATGATTTATTTTCGAAGCATTTCCTCAAGTGACAAACATCAGATAACCCAGCATTCGCTGGAAAACATTACTGAGGGACCTGTGGAATAGTGGTGCTGAAACTAGCGAGGAATGCTTTGTTAGAATTATTATTTTAATTTTTTTTGTGTTCCTCAGTTATTGTTCCTGTATTGATGTTTAACAGTGTAGCTCTGTCATCTATAGATTTATTTATTTATTATTCTCTGTGGTGATAGGTAATCTCTCATTTATTCCATACCAGCTTTCGTAAGGGTTATTGCCTTCAGAATATTCTTTGGCTTTGTACTCTGCCAGTTTTCCTCAGGCTGTGTCACTGCTGCTGCCACTCTGTAGTAAGCAGTGCTCCCAGTTGGATTACTGCTATTGACGTAAATCCTAAATAGGCCACTACAGCCTACTAGTAACTGTCCAAACTGCAACCAGCAGTAGTATCAAGTAAGGAACCCTTTTATTTATTGCCTTGTTTACTGTACTAGTAATCGCCACACTGACAGACCTTGAATGAACTGTCTTGTAGTGCCACTAGGCTATATAGGCCAGGGGCCTCTGTTTCAACTAATATTTTAGTGGTGACTAATCTCTGTTTTACAATGCTCTTTAGGGGGATCTAGCCAAAAAGAAAATCTACCCAACTCTATGGTGAGTATGTGTAGCCCAGGGCAGTTGTGAGGTGTCACGTAATAAGACTAATTATGAGCCTTTCTCTATCCCCCCCCCCCCACTCAGGTGGTTGTTTAGAGATGGGCTCCTTCCTGAACAGACTCACTTTGTGGGCTTTGCCCGCTCTGACCTCACAGTGGATGCCATCAAAACTGCCTGTATGCCCTATCTGAAGGTAAGACTTTCCCATTAACACACCATCTAGCATTACACAAGGACCCACAGTTAATGCATTTGTGTTTGTGCATGTGCTAAACACCAATGACATCATTCCTATCTCTCTGTGGTCCCAGGTGGCAGACTCTGAGGCTGAGCGGTTGTCTGTGTTCTTCAGCCGTAACTCTTATGTCAGTGGGAAGTACGCGGATGAGAGTGCCTTCTCCAACCTCCACACCCACCTGCTGTCCCTGCCCGGGGGTGGTGAGGCCAACCGCCTCTTCTACCTGGCCCTGCCGCCCAGCATCTACCACGATGTC
>NC_068448.1:40917584-40955084 GCF_023373465.1 Oncorhynchus keta | reverse complement strand
GTCGTGCCATTAATTTGCCACCATCACCTCATGTTTCAGAATAATTATGCACAGTCCCATGTCGCAAGGATCTGTACACAATTCCTGGAGACTGAAAATGTCCCAGTTTTTCCATGGCCTGCATACTCACCAGACAGGTCACCCATTGAGCATGTTTGAGATGCTCTGGATAGACATGTACGACAGCGTGTTCCAATTCCCACCAATATCCAGCAACTTCGCACAGCCATTGAAGAGGAGTGGGACAACATTCCACAGGCCACAATCAACAAATTGATCAAATTGATCATGAGGCAAATGATGGTCATACCAGACACTGACTAGTTCTGATCCACACTCCAACTTTTTTTTAAAGGTATCTCTACCAACAGATGCATATTTATTCCCCAGTCATGTGAAATCCATAGATTAGGGCCTAATAAAATTATTTGAGTTGACAGATTTCCTTATGTGAACTGTAACTCAGTAAAATCTCTCTCTCACTCTATATATATATACAGTGATTATTAAACAGCACGATCATTACACAGATGAACCTTGTGCTGGGGACAACAAAAGCCCAAACTAAAATGTGCAGTTTTGTCACACAACACAATGCCACAGATGTCTCAAGTTTTGTGTTAGTGTACAAGTGGCATGTTGACTGCAGGCAAGTCCACCAGAGCTGTTGCCAGGTAATTAAATGTTTCTTTCTCTACCTATGTATTTTTGTAAATAACAACTGGTGCACGATATCTAAGGAAGTCTCAAACTATTGCTCACCTGAGGTAGAGTATCTCATGATAAGCTGTAGACCACACTATCTACCTAGAGAGTTTTCATATGTATTTTTCATAGCTGTTTGCATATCACCACAGACTGAGGCTGGCACTAAGACAGCACTGAATGAGCTGTATTCCGCCATAACCAAACAAGAAAATGCTCACCCAAAGGCGGCGTTCCTAGTAGCCAGGAACTTTAATGCAGGAAATCTTAAATCCGTTTTTACCAAATTTCTATCAGCATGTTATATGTGCAACCAGAGGAAAAAAACTCTGGACCACCTTAACTCCACACAGAGACACATACAAAGCTCTCCCTCGCCCTTCATTTGGCAATCTGACCATAATTCCATCCTCCTGATTCCTGCTTACAAGCAAAAATGAATGCAGGAAGCACCAGTGACTAGATCAATAAAAAAGTGGTTAGATGAAGCAGATGCTAAGCTACAGGACCGTTTTGCAAGCACAGACTGGAATATGTTCCGGGATTCCTCAAATGGCATTGAGGAGTACACCACATCAGTCATTGGCTTCATCAATAAGTGCATCAATGTAGTCATCCCCACAGTGACCGTACGCCATGGATTACAGGCAACATTCGCACTGAGCTAAAGGCTAGAGCTGCCGCTATCAAGGAGCGGGACTCTAACCCAGAAGCATATCAGAAATCTCTCTATGCTCTCAGACGAACCATCAAACAGGCAAAGCATCAATAAAGGACTAAGATCGAATCATACTACACTAGCTCTGACGCTCATCACATGTTGCAGGACTTGCAAACCATTACAGACGACAAAGAGAAGCACAACTAAGAGGTGACCAGTGACACGAGCCTACCAGACGAGCTAAACTAGCTCTATGCTCGCTTCGAGGCAAAAAACACTGAAACATGCATGAGAGCACCAGCTGTTCCAGAAGACTGTGTGATCACGCTCTCCACAGCCAATGTGAGTAAGACCTTTAAACAAGTCAACATTCACAAGGCCGCAGGGCCAGACAGATTACCAGGATGTGTACTGCAAGCATGTGCTAACCAACTGGCAAGTGTCTTCACTGACATTTTCAACCTCTCCCTATCCGAGTCTGTAATACCAACATGTTTTAAGCAGACCACCATAGTGCCTGTGCCCAAGAACACTAAGGTAACCTGCCTACCGACCCGTAACATTCACATCTGTAGCCATGAAATTCTTTATCCCAGAAACCCTAGACCCACTCCTATTTGCATACCGCCCCAACAGATCCACAGATGATGCAATCTCCTGTATATTACATTTACATTTACATTTACATTTAAGTCATTTAGCAGACGCTCTTATCCAGAGCGACTTACAAATTGGTGCATACACCTTATGACAACCAGTGGAACAGCCACTTGCATCTAAATCTTGTTGGGGGGGAGGGGAGAAGGGGGTGAGAAGGATTACCCCTTACTTACCCTATCCTAGGTATTCCTTGAAGAGGTGGGGTTTCAGGTGTCTCCGGAAGGTGGTGATTGACTCCGCTGTCCTGGCGTCGTGAGGGAGTTTGTTCCACCATTGGGGGCCAGAGCAGCGAACAGTTTTGACTGGGCTGAGCGGGAACTGTACTTCCTCAGTGGTAGGGAGGCGAGCAGGCCAGAGGTGGATGAACGCAGTGCCCTTGTTTGGGTGTAGGGCCTGATCAGAGCCTGGAGGTACTGAGGTGCCGTTCCCCTCACAGCTCCGTGGCGAGCACCATGGTCTTGTAGCGGATGCGAGCTTCAACTGGAAGCCAGTGGAGAGAGCGGAGGAGCGGGGTGACGTGAGAGAACTTGGGAAGGTTGAACACCAGACGGGCTGCGGCGTTCTGGATGAGTTGTAGGGGTTTAATGGCACAGGCAGGGAGCCCAGCCAACAGCGAGTTGCAGTAATCAAGACGGGAGATGACAAGTGCCTGGATTAGGACCTGCGCCGCTTCCTGTGTGAGGCAGGGTCGTACTCTGCGGATGTTGTAGAGCATGAACCTACAGGAACGGGACACCGCCTTGATGTTAGTTGAGAACGTCAGGGTGTTGTCCAGGATCACGCCAAGGTTCTTAGCGCTCTGGGAGGAGGACACAATGGAGTTGTCAACCGTGATGGCGAGATCATGGAACGGGCAGTCCTTCCCGGGAGGAAGAGGAGCTCCGTCTTGCTGAGGTTCAGCTTGAGGTGGTGATCCGTCATCCACACTGATATGTCTGCCAGACATGCAGAGATGCGATTCGCCACCTGGTCATCAGAAGGGGAAAGGAGAAGATTAATTGTGTGTCGTCTGCATAGCAATGATAGGAGAGACCATGTGAGGTTATGACAGAGCCAAGTGACTTGGTGTATAGCGAGAATAAGAGAGGGCCTAGAACAGAGCCCTGGGGACACCAGTGGTGAGAGCGCGTGGTGAGGAGACAGATTCTCGCCACGCCACCTGGTAGGAGCGACCTGTCAGGTAGGACGCAATCCAAGCGTGGGCCGCGCCGGAGATGCCCAACTCGGAGAGGGTGGAGAGGAGGATCTGATGGTTCACAGTATCGAAGGCAGCCGATAGGTCTAGAAGGATGAGAGCAGAGGAGAGAGAGTTAGCTTTAGCAGTGCGGAGCGCCTCCGTGATACAGAGAAGAGCAGTCTCAGTTGAATGACTAGTCTTGAAACCTGACTGATTTGGATCAAGAAGGTCATTCTGAGAGAGATAGCGGTAGAGCTGGCCAAGGACGGCACGCTCAAGAGTTTTGGAGAGAAAAGAGAGAAGGGATACTGGTCTGTAGTTGTTGACATCGGAGGGATCGAGTGTAGGTTTTTCAGAAGGGGTGCAACTCTCGCTCTCTTGAAGACGGGAGGGACGTAGCCAGCGGTCAGGGATGAGTTGATGAGCGAGGTGAGGTAAGGGAGAAGGTCTCCGGAAATGGTCTGGAGAAGAGAGGAGGGGATAGGGTCAAGCGGGCAGGTTGTTGGGCGGCCGGCCGTCACAAGACGCGAGATTTCATCTGGAGAGAGAGGGAGAAAGAGGTCAGAGCATAGGGTAGGGCAGTGTGAGCAGAACCAGCGGTGTCGTTTGACTTAGCAAACGAGGATCGGATGTCATCGACCTTCTTTTCAAAATGGTTGACGAAGTCATCTGCAGAGGGAGGAGGGAGGGAGGGGGGATTCAGGAGGGAGGAGAAGGTGGCAAAGAGCTTCCTAGGGTTAGAGGCAGATGCTTGGAATTTAGAATGGTAGAAAGTGGCTTTAGCAGCAGAGACAGAGGAGGAAAATGTAGAGAGGAGGGAGTGAAAGGATGCCAGGTCCGCAGGAGGGCGAGTTTTCCTCCATTTCCGCTCGGCTGCCCGGAGCCCTGTTCTGTGAGCTCGCAATGAGTCGTCGAGCCACGGAGCGGGAGGGGAGGACCGAGCCGGCCTGGAGGATAGGGGACATAGGGAGTCAAAGGATGCAGTAAGGGAGGAGAGGAGGGTTGAGGAGGCAGAATCAGGAGATAGGTTGGAGAAAGTTTGAGCAGAGGGAAGAGAAGATAGGATGGAAGAGGAGAGAGTAGCGGGGGAGAGAGCGAAGATTGGGACGGCGCGATACCATCCGAGTAGGGGCAGTGTGGGAAGTGTTGGATGAGAGCGAGAGGGAAAAGGATACAAGGTAGTGGTCGGAGACTTGGAGGGGAGTTGCAATGAGGTTAGTGGAAGAACAGCATCTAGTAAAGATGAGGTCAAGCGTATTGCCTGCCTTGTGAGTAGGGGGAGGGTGAGAGGGTGAGGTCAAAAGAGAGAGGAGTGGAAAGAAGGAGGCAGAGAGGAATGAGTCAAAGGTAGACGTGGGGAGGTTAAAGTTGCCCAGAACTGTGAGAGGTGAGCCGTCCTCAGGAAAGGAGCTTATCAAGGCATCAAGCTCATTGATGAACTCTCCGAGGAACCTGGAGGGCGATAAATGATAAGGATGTTAAGCTTGAAAGGGCTGGTAACTGTGACAGCATGGAATTCAAAGGAGGCAATAGACAGATGGGTAAGGGGAGAAAGAGAGAAAGACCACTTGGGAGAGATGAGGATCCCGGTGCCACCACCCCGCTGACCAGAAGCTCTCGGGGTGTGCGAGAACACGTGGGCGGACGAGGAGAGAGCAGTAGGAGTAGCAGTGTTATCTGTGGTGATCCATGTTTCCGTCAGTGCCAAGAAGTCAAGGGACTGGAGGGAGGCATAGGCTGAGATGAACTCTGCCTTGTTGGCCACAGATTGGCAGTTCCAGAGGCTACCAGAGACCTGGAACTCCACGTGGGTATTGGGACCACCAGGTTAGGGTGGTCGCGGCCACGCGGTGTGGAGCGTTTGTATGGTCTGTGCAGAGAGGAGAGAACAGGGATAGACAGACACATAGTTGACAGGCTACAGAAAAGGCTACGCTAATGCAAGGAAATTGGAATGACAAGCGGACTACACGTCTCGAATGTTCAGAAAGTTAAGCTTACGTAGCAAGAATCTTATTGACTAAAATGATTAAAATGATACAGTACTGCTGAAGTAGGCTAGCTGGCAGTAGCTGCCAGCTAGCTATTGTTATTTTACTGCTTCTCTTTAATTAAATGTTACGTGTTACTAGTGGTTAGAGCGTTGGACTAGTAACCAAAAGGTTGCAAGATCAAATCCCCGAGCTTACAAGGTAGAAATCTGTCGTTCTGCCCCTGAACAACACTGTTCCTAGGCTGTGATTGAAAATAAGAATTTGTTCTTAACTGACTTGTGTAGTTAAATAAAGGTTAAAATGTCCAATTCTTATCTGTATTTTTAAACTGTATTGCTGGTTAGGTGCTTATAAGTAAGCATTTCACTGTAACGTCTACATCAGTTGTATTCGGCGCATGTGACTAATAACATTTGATTTACAGTATATGGACAATATCAGTCGACAGTTTGGACACTCCTACTCATTCAAGAGTTTTTCTTTATTTTGACTATTTTCTACATTGTAGAATAATAGTGAAGACATCAAAACAATGAAGTTTTGGAATCATAAAGTAACCAAAAAAGTGTTAAACCTTTCAAGATATACTTTATATTTCAGATTATTCAAAGTAACCACCCTTTGCCTTGCTGACAGCTTTGCATACTCTTGGCATTCTCTCAACCAGCTTCATGAGGTAGTCACCTGGAATGCATTTCAATTAACAGGTGTACCTTGGTAAAAGTTCATTTGTGGAATGTCTTTCCTTCTTAATGCGTTTGAGCCAATCAGATAGCCCTATTTGGTAAAAGACCAAGTCCAAATTATGGCAAGAACAGCGGAAATAAGTAAAGAGAAACGACAGTCCATCATTACTTTAAGACATGAAGGTCAGTAAATCCGAAAAATTTCAAGAACTTTGAAAGAAGAAGAGACATATTATGCCACGGCCATGAGTTTATCTATTTCCTAATCTTGATTACTGATCACAAAATCGCAAATTACTCCTTCAATGTCGTTTTTCGAAATCACAAGTGTGTGTGAGTGAGTGTGTGTGTGTGTGTGTGTGTGTGTGTGTGTGTGTGTGTGTGTGTGTGTGTGTGTGTGTGTGTGTGTGTGTGTGTGTGTGTGTGTGTGCGTGCGTGCGTGCGTGCATGTGTTGCTCTTGGCTGCTGTAATATTTCTGTAGCTGACAACTATGAAACAGATAACAGATGGCTGCAGCAGAGGACATGGAGCCAAGCTGACTTCACACTCAGCTGTGTCTGACAGTCACATTTACATGAGCACTTAGTGTAGCACAGTCTATACTCTCCAACTATATGTTACAATCAACCTACCAATGAAACACTCCTGGGCCACAACGGCTCAGGGCAAGAACAAAGAGACTGTATCCAATGTCTTTTCGAGTGGATAATGGATCGATGAGATTAACTATCTTTTCATACATTTCAATGAGCTTGTGGCATCATCCCATCATTTTAATAATGTCTTTGTCAATTCCTCATTACCACTCATGTACTCTTAATTACACCTCAGATTGCAGCCCAAATGAATGCTTCACAGAGTTCAAGTAACAGACACATATCAACATCAACTGTTTAGAGGAGAATGTGTGAATCAGGCCTTCATGGTTGAATTGCTGCAAAGAAACCACTACTAAAGGCCCCAATAAGAAGAAGAGACTTACTTAGGCCAAGAAACACAAGCAATGGACATTAGACCGGTGGAAATCTGTCCTTTGGTCTGATGAGTCCAAATTTGAGATTTTTGGTTTGAACCGCCCTGTCTTTGTTAGACGCAGAGTAGGTGAACAGATGATCTTCGCATTTGTGATTTCCACTGTGAAGCATGGAGGAGGAGGTGTGATGGTGTGGGGGGGCTTTGCTTGTGACACTCTGTGATTTATTTAGAATTCAAGGCACACTTAACCAGCATGGCTACCACACCATTCTGCAGTGATACGCCACCCCACCTGGTTTCGCTTTGTGGGACTATCATTTGCTTTTCAACAGGACAATGACCCAAAACACAATATAGTCAAAGCTATACTATACGTTGATGATGTGTAGGCTAATATACAGTGAGATGTGCTGGGTATATAGTAAGGATTTATCATATTAGCCATCAATGGATGGGATTGGGATCATGCTATGCTGTATAATATTTGTCCCGTGGGCTTGGCATATAGTACACTGTAGCAGACATTACAACCCACCGTTGTACTTAATCTAAGAAATATTGGATTGATAGAAAATCCTCATGACTGATGTGCTTATTAGTATTTATGTATTTTTATGGAACACGTCAATAGGTGGTAGCCTTTCTAGCTCAGTAAGCGTCATTATAATGATTCATCCAAAGATAATTGAGGAACATCATTCCCTTTCTATTTAAGCCTGAAAATAATTCAGGTGGAATGTTGCCAGTTCCAATTTGAAGAAAAGAGACATATTATGCCACGGCCATGGGTTTATCTGTTTACTAATCTTGATCACTGATCACGAAATCGCCAAGAACTCCTTCAATGTCGTTTTTCTAAATCACAAGTGTATGTGTGTGTGTGTGTGTGCGTGCGTGTGTGTTGCTCTTGGTTGCTCTTAATTTTATTTTTAGGATCATGTGGAAACTGATCAATAGATTTCTGCATGGCTATCGCAGCATTCTGCAGCGATACGCCATCCCACCTGGTTTGCGCTTAGTGGGACTGTCATTTGCTTTTCAACAGGACATTGACCCAAAACACACCTCCAGGCTGTGTAAGGGCTATTTGACCAAGGAGGAGAGTGACGGAGGACTGCATCAGATGACCTGGCCTCCACCATTACCCGTCCTCAACCCAATTTAGATGGTTTTTGGATGAGTTGGACCGCAGAGTGAAGGAAAGCACCCAACAAGTGCTCAGCATATGTGGGAACTCATTCAAGGCTGTTGGAAAAGTATTCCTCATTAAGTTGGTTGAGAGAATGCCAAGAGTGTGTAAATCTGTCTTCAAGGCAAAGGGTGGCTACTTTGAAGAAGATCAAATCTATGTTGATTTGGTTAACACGTTTTTTGTTACCTCATGATTCCATATGTGTTATTTCATAGTTTTGATGTCATCTTCTACAATGTAGAAAATATTCAAAATGAAGAAAAACCCTTGAATGAGTAGTTGCGTCCAAACTTTTGACTGGTACTGTATACAAACTCAGCAAAAAAACGAAACATCCCTTTTTCAAGACCACGTGTAACAACACCTGCACAGGATCGGTACATATGGAAATCACTAGCCAACTTGGCAAAAACAAGTAAAATGGCCAAACAAAGCTCACTGTAACATTTATCCAAGACACTGTGTATTGACAATGATGACGGACAATATTCCAAGTTATTTGTTATCAGTGATTTCACCATGAAGGGCCTCCAGTCCCCCTATGTATCAATCACTGATTATATTGACCTAATCGAGGGCCTTAAAGACAGTTTCAGTACTGTTATGGGATTTTATGAATAAAGACTAAATGATGTATACATTTAACGCAGGATTATAACGAACAGAATTCTATGCTGTTTGATGAAGAATGTTTGTACATAGGCAAAGAGGAAGTGTTAACAGACAACTTGTGACCACAGTGAAACTAACAACAGGAAAGATGTCTGGTCCACAACCAGGGAGGGGAGAAACCCTTGGGCTTGCAGTAGATTGTGTAACATGTGGTAGTATATGATAAGCAATATGTATGTGTTGGAATGGAATTGAAAAGCAGCTTTGTCATTGTCTGAGAGGAGGAGGGACATTTATGACGAAATGAGAGGTATATAAACCAATGTACATGAAATGATGGCTAGAGCTCTCGAGAATAAACGTCACTGACTATTTTTGACTGGTCTCCGTCTGTACCTTACAAACTCTGGGTACAGACTGAGTATTTTCATTGAAGTTCAGTTCATGAACACTGAGAAATTAATTCTCCTAACAAGTACATTAAGAGACAATGATCAGCACCACAACAATGTTTTTATTCAACACTTTCAGAAATCATGAAACATGCTTCTCCACTTGAACGTGAACGCAGAGTCATGATTATCAGTCCACTGAGGAGTGGCTTCCATCTGGCCACTCTACCATAAAGGCCTGATCGGTGGAGTGCTGCAGAGATGATTGTCCTTCCTGAAGGTTCTCCCATCTCCACAGAGGTACTCTGGAGCTCTGTCAGAGTGACCATAGGGTTCTTGGTCCCCTCCCTGACCAAGGCCCTTCTCCCCCAATTGCTCAGTTTGGCCAGGCGGCCAGCTCTAGGAAGAGTCTTGGTGTTTCCAAACTTTTTCAATTTAAGAATGATGGAGGCCACTGTGTTCTTGGGGACCTTCAATGCAGCAGAAATGTTTTGGTACCCTTCCCCAGATCTGTGCCTCGACACAATCCTGTCTCACAGCTCTACGGACAATTCCTTTGACCTCATGGCATAGTTTTTGCTCTGACATGCACTGTGGGATCTTATATAGACAGGTGTATGTATACCTTTCCAAATCATGTCCAATCAATTGAATTTACCACAGGTGGACTCCAGTCAGGTTGTAGAAACGTCTCAAGGATGATCAATGGAAACAGGATGCACCTGAGCTTAATTTAGAGTCTCATAGCAAATGGTCTGAATACTTATGTAAATAAGGTATTTGTTTTACATTTTTTATACATTTGCTAAGATGTTTAAAAACCAGTTTTTGCTATGTCATTATGGGATATTGTGTGCAGATTGATGAGGGGGAAAAAGTGATTTAATCTATTTTAGAATAAGGCTGTAACGGAACACAAATGTGGAAAAAGTCAGAATAGTTTCCTGAATGCACTGTATTGGCCTATGTTTTATTATGTGTAGGTCTATGCGGGTCACATGTTAAATGCAACAGTCATGGATTTATTCCACGCATACAGATTCTATAGTGCCAGTTATGTTTATCTGTCCACGGGAGATTACTGAGATTGCTGTTCCCATTTATATGATTTAGGTAGTCTCAATAATCCATCTTCACTATCCAAGCAGTTTTTTTTTCAATGCAAGTTGCGGGTTATTAAAAGTTCACCCTGGCTGTATTCCAATAGGATCATGTCACTTTGCAAGCGTAATGGGATTTGCTTGCTTGATGTGGCTTGTAAACCAGGGGTTTCAGACCACTGTGTTAGGGTGTAACTAGCCCTCAAAGAAATAAGGCCTTGTTTTTTTAAAAGTGTTATTAAGCTCATACATCACATACTAGGTTTCCTAATGAGTTAGAGACAACAACATTAATAAGGAAAACAAACTGTAATGGACAGAAATAAAGCAGCTGTCCTGGACTGAAGCAATGATCCGGAATTGTCTTAAGTGGGAATTGATGCTCAATGTGAACGCCTTACAGTCCCGTCCATATTTCACTTTCACCTGAACCTTAAGAAACGTTTTACTATCTCGACATGCTCTCTCTATCCCTGCGAAAAAATGGAGTGTTTACTCACCTGTTATTACAATCTGGTGAAGCGTTTTTTAACCGACTGACAACGCAGTTTATAGAGATGAATGTAAGGCTAAAACATCACTGATATGATCATCGCATTGCACTCTAATCATCTTGCCGCTGTCGTTCACTGTTTTGAATAGGCATATTGCAACTATAAGTTTGTCATTTCATTTATTTGGGAGATGCATGGTTATGGCCTTTCTTGATTTGTCAAAGTCAGAATTTCTTATTTCAAGCATCTCATCCTTTTCATCGCCACATATTAAGATCAGATAATGACCAAATGGTATTCGCTGTTTTATTGTAAATCTTACACACAGCACAGCAATCATGTAGACAAAATACAGTACAGAACAAAGACAGTACACTTTTCATATCTGGGGAACACACTGAGTCATTTGAACTGTTGTACAATTCAATTACATCCCCAAGATGGTATTTGACTTGTACATAAGTTTGGCTCTTGTTGCTAATTGTGTAATAAGAGGTCAAATCAACCAGCTTTTCAGCATCCACTAACTCAGTGGCCTGTGCAAGGTGTGGGACCTCAACTTGATAAGCCATGAAGTTTCTATCAAAGGGTTCTAGTTTGAAATGGTTGATATTCCAAACAATAATGCCTAGAATCAACAAGAAATGTGTTTTTGACCAGTTCAAATTCTGGCATATTACCATTCAGTACTTTGGCAAAGATCATGAACTTCTGAGTTATGTATTTATTCGAATTTATTACAAGCCATTTGACTGATACAGCATGGTTTACTTCATTGAAACCTAGGAAGTCCCTCAATTCTCCACATAAATATTGTAGATGTTTAACCTCTGATAGAGGTCCCATCTCCCTTTCATTTGAAAAGAAATTTGGGTGCATTGAACAGTCAACATTTTGGCAGCTTTAATATATGTGGTTCTGATTGATCAAAGTTGAATTAAATTAAATTGAGCTTGGAAGCCCATTGTTTAAAGAAACAACCGCATAGACATATGTCTAACCATTGGCCCCAATGACTTTATCTGCGATGGCAAATGTATCATATAATGCTGTTTAGGTGTAACATTGCGGTCTGGAAAAAGCTCGTTCCAATGCTTCAAATGATTTTCAATGAGTAACTTCAACCTAGACACAGTCCCAATGGTAAGAACAGGTGCAAAATACTATCTGTGCAATCTCTATTAGCTCAATTATCAGTTGTATATATGCATTGACTTCCAAACTCTCCAAACCAAATGGCAATATCTTTAGCAGGACAAGCATATGCCAAGATGACTTTAGTTTACCATCACTTGACTTTAATGTACTAACAGAAATTGGGGGTGGCCGATCTCAAACATCAAGAGGGAAATAAGAGAAACCAAGAACAGCAGAAATCACAGAGTCCAGATCAATCTGTCCTGACACAAAAAGATGATTCGAAACACATTTGACTTCCAATGGGGCTATGCCCTCCAGAATGACATGCATAATGTCTTGCAGAGTTTGTTGTATGATATCAAAGGCTGGGAATTCAACTAACTTGCTCTTTCTATTGATCCCATATGTTGTTCTCAGGCTGTTGCTAAGCAAGTCCGTCTGCGCCTTTCCTATTTCATCACAGCGTCTGACATGCTTCTCCAATGTCCTTTTAGTATATGCATCCTCATTGAAGTGTGACTGCATGTCCTGAAAAGAACACTCACAGTGTCCGCGCTTACTATAGGCAAAGCCCACACTCTCTTTGAACTCTGCTGGTTCATGTTGTGCCAGGGTGTCTCCACAGAGAGAGACCATGGCACCATATATCGTTTTCTCTCCGTTAATAGATAGCATTTTAACCCCACTGTACAATGCATCCATGTCGTCCTTGATTCTATTCAATATTACATCTACACCAGATTGACGGAGGTCTGCTGATCTAGCCATGGCAGGTAGCCTGATAGCAGCCAGTTTAGACCTGTATTTTGGATTTATATTTCCCCAGGGTGTATTACACCATTAACAACTTGTTTTTTGATGCAAAGGATCCTAGTGGATTACAGATTTCTATTTCATCCGTGTACAGAACAATCTGTAATGCCTTTGGTTTCTCTTGAAAATAAGGGATGTGATTTTAAATGAGCACCATCAACAATGTCATGAACAAAAACTTTCCCTGCACATCTGGGGTCCCTTTTCAACCACAGACAAAATCCTTGGGTGTGATAAGAACTGTTCTAGACTTTTGACTAATGGTACATAATAAAATAATTTGTCTTTGATGAAAATGTCTTTTGATCCTGCATATGGTTCGAGCAAATTGGAATTTCCTCTGCGTCCAAACAGCTTCTTAATAACACTGTCCTGTCTAAATAAAAAGGGTAAATGAAATTGTCAAATATATGCATTGCATCTTTTTCAAGTTGACCTGATGTGCACCCTGAATGCTTCTTTAGCACTGCCTCCATCTGCTTCCTGAGGTTGTCCAATAGTGATTGATACTGCTGTACCCCAGCAACAATGTCATTCACGCCTTTCTGAAAAAATATATATAAATGAGAGAGAGAGAAGAGGAGAGAAAGAGCAAGAGAAAGAGAAAGAGAGAGACAGAGACATAAATCACGGAGGTTGGAACACACCATGTATACCTATGATATTCAGATTTGCTTATCACATATTCATTAACATAAGGGATCAACAATAGTAAGGTGGACAACCTAGCACTGAGAATGAACTCATCACTGAACCACTACAAAATGCTCTGCATAATGTAACCAACCAAATGCTGTGCTCTGTTCAGAAAAAGCATCTTACCTGTGAGAGACGATGCTCGGCTCTGGCATTTATCACAAAATCAGTGGCATGTGTTGTCAGATCCAAAACAAATGTTGACATTGAATGTAGTATCCTGACATGTGTAGGCTGGACATCACTAGTTCATGACAAGTATAATGTTTGTGACAGGAGAGGTGGTTGCGAAGACTGACTATGAATGCTATTAGTAAATCTAAGTACTTGAAAAAATATGGTCAATTTCAGTAGATTGCCACCAACCGAGTAACTTACTTGTTGCACTGTGACAGCTCTATGTTGGTCAACGCCCCTTTGCCCTTCATCTGAGTCAGGTGTACGTAGTTGCTGATCAGTGATGCTGGAGTTAGCTCGAAGCTGAACGGGTTAAATGTTGTCCTGTGTACTACACATCAAAGATTATTATTTGAAATTGTATTTAGTTTCACCAATAGAGCTATTTAAGTGTTTTGTTCCTATTTATCATTGATTATTTTCACAGTAACCCAGCTTTAGCCATAAGAGTCATTATAGCTAAAATTATGGAATAGCATGACTTTGGTCCCTTTTTTAAATTTTTTTATTTCACCTTTATTTAACAGGTAGGCTAGTTGAGAACAAGTTCTCATTTGCAACTGCGACCTGGCCAAGATAAAGCATAGCAGTGTGAACAGACAACACAGAGTTACACATGGAGTAAACAATTAACAAGTCAATAACACAGTAGAAAAAATGGGCAGTCTATATACAATGTGTGCAAAAGGCATGAGGAGGTAGGCGAATAATACAATTTTGCAGATTAACACTGGAGTGATAAATGATCAGATGGTCATGTACAGGTAGAGATATTGGTGTGCAAAAGAGCAGAAAAGTAAATAAATAAAAAAAACAGTATAAAAACAGTATGGGAATGAGGTAGGTGAAAATGGGTGGGCTATTTACCTATAGACTATGTACAGCTGCAGCGATCGGTTAGCTGCTCGGATAGCTGATGTTTGAAGTTGGTGAGGGAGATAAAAGTCTCCAACTTCAGCGATTTTTGCAATTCGTTCCATTCTGCTTCGTCCGTTCATAAAAAATTAAAAAATTGAAATCCAGAGAACCTAAACAGAAATGCTAGCTAGCTACTTACTTGTTCCAGTGGTACTTGGCTTTCCTCCGAAGGCTGTTCATCTGGTCAGGTGCAATCAAGTAGGTGTTGACGGTGGTTTCTCGGCACATGATGATAGAAGGAATTGTACACTCTATATTCCTCAGTGCATCTGTCAATACCACAGAGCAAACAGAAATCAGGGCTGCGACTGTGCAATCTATTGATACGGCTCAATAACAGTTTCAATGAAAAATAAAACAACGTTCACAAGTATTTATTATATGACCAAGTCATTTGATTGGAGTAGAGAACAACAGCACTGGGACTTTTAACTATACATGTATCACTCTAATAACCGTTAATCACATTAACGATCGTTATCTGTCTTGCATTGTAACAAAGTTTGCACCGCAAAGATGAACATATTTCCACAAATAACATTTGAGTTCAATTATGAATGGTCGTCAGGAGAGGACGGTAACATGGAGACCGACACAAAGTAGCAGTAGCAAGCTAGTGTGTAGGAAAATGTATATGTGGTGCTTGGCAACAGTCCAGTCCCAGACCAGTTGGGGAATTATGTGTGTTGTTGGAGCCAAATAAATGATTCAATAAATCATAATCTGTTGTCGCTTATTACTGTTAACTAATACATTTCGCTTGTAGAACTGTTGTATAAAAGCAATGTCACAGTGGAGGTTGTGCTGTTATACTGAATATTATTATCTGTGGCCTCGCACCTACGACCGAATCACAGCCGTGCGGATATTCAGCACTCCCTTTACGTGTGATATTGCTTAACAGATGTACGTTCATCACATTATCTAGGGAGGCCTATAACTAAAGAGTCAAAAACGGTCCAAAGCTTTGAGTCATCTAACAGAACCATGCATGAAGATGGAGTGGATGACACATATCCAGGCATGGATCATATACATTTTCACATGTTAATTGGTCGGGTTTGTTATGTTTTCTGGCATCAGAAACTACTGAGAGCCTACAGAACCAGGCAAGACATTATAATACTCTACAGGGGATGTATAAAACCAAGGCCCGACTCAACCAGAAGGATGTTTCCCAGCTCCTGGGACTCTGATGCTACTAAGGAGCAGGACAGGCCTACCAAGATACTTCAAGCGTATCCCTGCTTCGGAGAACTGGATAATGTAAGCAAATGTATTCATTTTAAGTAGGCCTATGTTTCTTTAGCCTGGTTAACACCAGACCGAATCTCAAATGAGATACGGTGTGGGAACTGAGCAGCGTGAGAAGCCATAGCAGGGACGGGGGTAAACTACTTCGGGCAAATATAAAACAGTGAGCTCGAGAGAATTCGGTCTGGTAGTAACCAGGCTAATGCTTCCTACGCCTCCAGCTAGATAGACAGAGAGTCTTACACTGTCTGTCTGTCTGTCTGGTTACGGATGAACTCCGGTGGATCCTCGATCGAGGGAACTCTCGCTTCATACCTGAACTGAAGACCTGCTGGAGGACCAGACACAGATTTATGGAGTGCTCAAAAAGGTGTTGAATCCACCACTGCTGGACAAAGGTAATTACTGGCTCTGTTGACAATGGATAACTGGCTGCAGTAAATCAAATGAGTCTATTTTCGCTTTTTTAACAGTGAAGCACTCAATCGCCGTGTTGAAGGTTTTACCAGACATGTTCCCATCACCTGTGGCTTTACCAAAGAAGTTAGGACACGCAAGTGAGGCTATGCTTCACATCCTCGAGGTAAGAAATGTGTGCATGTATTAGAATTTTCATTACTTAACCATAACATACGAAGAGTGTGAATTGTCTTTGTGGTCATATTTTTTTTTTTGTCAGTTTGCAGAACACCTTTTTTCAGGCGAGACCACTCTTCAGCCCTGTCGTGATTGTCTGCGACACCAACTGCATACTGGCCATTGGAACCAAGCCTGTGGTGACCTTCCCAAAAGAGAACATCTATGCCAGCGTGACGTATCTCATGGTGTGTTATTACGCCTTTCACCTCACACACACATACAGTGCCTTGCGAAAGTATTCGGCCCCCTTGAACTTTGCGAAATTTCAGGCTTCAAACATAAAGATATAAAACTGTATTTTTGTGAAGAACCAACAACAAGTGGGACACAATCATGAAGTGGAACGACATTTATTGGATATTTCAAACTTTTTTAACAAATCAAAAACTGAAAAATTGGGCGTGCAAAGTTATTCAGCCCCCCCCTAAGTTAATACTTTGTAGCGCCACCTTTTGCTGCGATTACAGCTGTAAGTCGCTTGGGGTATGTCTCTATCACTTTTGCACATCGAGAGACTGAATTTTTTTCCCATTCCTCCTTGCAAAACAGCTCGAGTTCAGTGAGGTTGGATGGAGAGCATTTGTGAACAGCAGTTTTCAGTTCTTTCCACAGATTCTCGATTGGATTCAGGTCTGGACTTTGACTTGGCCATTCTAACACCTGGATATGTTTATTTTTGAACCATTCCATTGTAGATTTTGCTTTATGTTTTGGATCATTGTCCTGTTGGAAGAAAAATCTCCGTCCCAGTCTCAGGTCTTTTGCAGACTCCATCAGGTTTTCTTCCAGAATGGTCCTGTATTTGGCTCCATCCATCTTCCCATCAATTTTAACCATCTTCCCTGTCCCTGCTGAAGAAAAGCAGGCCCAAACCATGATGCTGCCACCACCATGTTTAACAGTGGGGATGGTGTGTTCAGGGTGATGAGCTGTGTTGCTTTTACGCCAAACATACCGTTTTGCATTGTTGCCAAAAAGTTCAATATTGGTTTCATCTGACCAGAGCACCTTCTTCCACATGTTTGGTGTGTCTCCCAGGTGGCTTGTAGCAAACTTTAAACAACACTTTTTATGGATATCAATAAGAAATTGCTTTCTTCTTGCCACTCTTCCATGAAGGCCAGATTTGTGCAATATACGACTGATTGTTGTCCTATGGACAGCGTCTCCCACCTCAGCTGTAGATCTCTGCAGTTCATCCAGAGTAATCATGGGCCTCTTGGCTACATCTCTGATCAGTCTTCTCCTTGTATGAGCTGAAAGTTTAGAGGGACGGCCAGGTCTTGGTAGATTTGCAGTGGTCTGATACTCCTTCCATTTCAATATTATCGCTTGCACAGTGCTCCTTGGGATGTTTAAAGCTTGGGAAATCTTTTTGTATCCAAATCCGGTTACTTATTTTAAGCACAATATGCGATTGTTCTGTAAAGTCCTGGACATATTGCCTAATTTCAAGACGATTGCAATTCTAAATTTCAGCACATTTTCCTACATACTGAGAAAATGATTCTGAACTATTTTCTTTGTATCCAGACAAATGCACTTGTTTTTAGTGTAGCTGTACTGGTTTTAAGATATATTTACTAAACATACAACCTTATTTCAAGATGATGGCACTAGCATTTGCTACATTTAAGCACATGTTCCTACATATTGAGAAAATGATTCTTAAATATTTTCTTTGTATCCAGACAAATGACTTGTTTCTAGTCTGAACGCACACGGTTTAAGATATCTGTGCGTTCTTTGAGACTAGATATTTTTTACTTGTTGAGAATATCTTGGCAAGTAAAATTTTCCTGTACTATTGGCAGATAATTTTGCTTATTTTAAGGAATATTTCCCTCATTTTAGTGCTTTTTTTCTTGTTTTTGAGAGCTGACTTTTTGCAGTGTAACTACATTTGATTTTGAATACTCATGTTTAAGTTGTGTTTGTTTCTAATTTATGTCTTTCAGGTTGGTTGGTGCAAGATAATATTTAAAGCTCACTTTGGATCGACAAGCAGGTTAGCCTCTGTAAAGTCTTCTGATGTATTTGAAGTGTGATTATAGTGTGTCCTTTGTTATTTCTTTTATATTTTCCAATACTAACCGAATGTCGAATTAATGTATTTACAGTGTAATTATTGTTTTTTATTGTACTCCACTACCTAAATATACATGGATGTCTGCACAGCGCTCATTCAGAAGTACTCCTTGTTGAGAGACCACACTTGGAAGGGATATGTAAGAATTCGTCAATTTTCCTACTCACATTATTAACCTTTGTACACCACATTGTGCCAACCTAGACCATAATGTGCTGGCTTGGATCATTTCTTCTCAAATTGTTTATTCCATCACATTTCCAGCAGCATAATGAGACGATCGCTAGGAATGTAATTGACTAAGTCTGCTCCGCTAACCCATGTCCCAATAATCCGTCATCACATTTCGTATGTACCCTTTACGCTATGCAGCCATTCTAATTCTATTGATTCTAATCCAGCCTTTTTATTACACACCCTCCAATTGAAGGTCTCAAGGTCACTGCGGCCATTTTGCTCCTTCTCAAAGAAGATTCCAAGTGGGCTGTACCATGTCTGTATGTCGCAGACAGGCTATGTATTTCCCAGCAGACAAATAAAAGAAAGAAATGCAAAGTTACAAGTAATACTGTGTAAAGTGGGCTCATTTGTTAACTTACTGTGTGAAAATGACTTAAGTAACATTAATCTTATTTTTATTTGGTTCAAGTCACCTACCATAATAATACACAGGAATCCCTTTGCGGATGAGAGCCCCGTCCAAGTCTTACATTTACATTTAAGTAATTTAGCAGACGCTCTTATCCAGAGCGACTTACAAATTGGTGCATTCACCTTATGACATTCAGTGGAACAGCCACTTTACAATAGTGCATCTAAATCTTTTAAGGGGGGTGAGAAGGATTACTTTATCCTATCCTAGGTATTTATTAAAGAGGTGGGGCTTCAGGTGTCTCCGGAAGGTGGTGATTGACTCCGCTGTCCTGGCGTCGTGAGGGAGTTTGTTCCACCATTGGGGGGCCAGAGCAGCGAACAGTTTTGACTGGGCTGAGCGGGAACTGTACTTCCTCAGTGGTAGGGAGGCGAGCAGGCCAGAGGTGGATGAACGCAGTGCCCTTGTTTGGGTGTAGGGCCTGATCAGAGCCTGGAGGTACTGAGGTGCCGTTCCCCTCACAGCTCCGTAGGCAAGCACCATGGTCTTGTAGCGGATGCGAGCTTCAACTGGAAGCCAGTGGAGAGAGCGGAGGAGCGGGGTGAAGTCTTCCTAGATGGAGAGGAGCTACTCACTAAGGAGCCGGAGGACAACTCCATGGGATTGGGAGTGGCAATGGGGGTCCATTTCTTTTTTTATATTTAGCATGCAGCATTAGTGAAAAGTACTACACTGTGCACTACACTGCATGTTGCGGGAATTGATGAGGGGGGTAAATGACCAAAAAATGTTGAATGGCAGACTTGTTGCTGTGGAGAAGGATAGGGGAGACCAGAACACAAAGTAATGCGAGATCAGTTGTAACAGCCAAATAACTGAAATTAGAAACCACTTAGAAAGTGCTAATGCTTTGTTAGCGTCTCTACATGCCTATGGGTTTTATTATTGACCCTGTGAAATATTTTTCATGTATTTAAACATAACTTTTTATCAGTAAGATGGAGGTTTTGATTGGTATACTTATATCTGGATTTCTAACTTTCAGTCAATAAATCCAAAATGTACTTCCGGCGCCGACAGAGATTGCCGCCTCCCTTCGCGTTCCTAGGAAACTATGCAGTATTTCGTTTTTTTACGTGTTGTTTCTTACATTGGTACCCCAGGTAATCTTAGGTTTTATTACATGCAATCGGAAGGAACTACTGGTTATAAGAACAACGTCAACTCACCATCATTACGACCAGGAATACGACTTTCCTGAAGCGGATCCTGTGTTTTGCCTACCACCCAGGATAATGGATCGGAGCCCAGCCGGCGAACCAAAACAACGACGCTGTAAAAAGGGGCAGACGAAGCGGCCTTCTGGTCAGGCTCCGGAGACGGGCACATCGCGCACCGCTCCCGAACATACTACTCGCCAATGTCCAGTCTCTTCACAACAAGGTTGATGAAATCCGAGCAAGGGTAGCATTCCAGATTGACAGAGACTAACGTTCTTTGCTTCACGGAAACATGACTCACTCAAGAAACGCTATCGGAGTCGGTACAGCCAGCTGGTTTCTTCACGCATCGCGCCGACAGAAACAAGCATCTTTCTGGTAAGAAGAGGGGCGGGGGGGTATGCCTTATGATTAACGAGACGTGGTGTGATCATAACAACATACAGGATCTCATGTCCTTCTGTTCACCTGACAATCAAATGTCGACCGCATTATCTACCAAGAGAATTCTCTTCGATTATAATCACAGCCGCATATATATATTCCCCCCCCAAGCAGACACATCGATGGCCCTGAACAAACTTTATTTGACTACGTAAACTGGAAACCACATATCCTGAGGCTGTATTCATTGTAGCTGGGGATTTTAACAAGGCTAATCTGAAAACAAGACTCCCTAAATTCTATCAGCATATCGATTGTGCTACCAGGGCTGGTAAAACCCTGGATCATTGTTATTCTAACTTCCGCAACGCATATAAGGCCCTCCTCCCCTGCCCTCCTTTTGGAAAAGTGGACCACGACTCAATTTAGTTGCTTCCGGCCTATAGACAGAAACTAAAACAGGAAGCTCCCGCGCTCAGGTCTGTTCAACGCTGGTCCGACTAATCTGATTCTACGCTTCAAAATTGCTTCGATCGCATGGATTGGGAAATGTTCCGCATTGCGTCAAACAACAACATTGACGAATACGCTGATTCGGTGAGCGAGTTTATTAGCAAGTGCATCGGCGATGTCGTACCCACAGCAACTATTAAAACATTCCCAAACCAGAAACCGTGGATTGATGGCAGCATTCTCACTAAACTGAAAGCGCGAACCACTGCTTTTAACCAGGGCAAGGTGACCGGAAACATGACCGAATACAAACAGTGTAGCTATTCCCTCCGCAAGGCAATCAAACAAGCTAAGCGTCAGTATAGAGACAAAGTAGAGTCACAATTCAATGGCTCAGACACAAGAGGTATGTGGCAGGGTCGATAGTCAATCACGGATCACAAAAAGAAACCAGCCCCATCGCGGACCAAGATGTCTTGCTCCCAGACAGTCTAAACAACTTCTTTGCTCGCTTTGAGGACAATACAGTGCCACTGACACGGCCTGCTACCAAAACCTGCGGACTCTCCTTCACTGCAGTCGACGTGAGTAAAACATTTAAACATGTTAACCCTCGCAGGGCTGCAGGCCCAGACGGCATCCCCAGCCGCGTCCTCAGAGCTTACGCAGACCAGCTGGCTGGTGTGTTTACGGACATATTCAATCAATCCTTATCCCAGTCTGCTGATCCCGAATGCTTCAAGAGGGCCACCATTGTTCCTGTTCCCAAGAAGCTAAGGTAACTGAGCTAAACGACTACCGCCCTTGTAGCACTCACGTCCGTCATCATGAAGTACTTTGAGAGACTAGTTAAGGACCATATCACCTCCACCCGAGCTGACACCCTAGACCCACTCCAATTTGCTTACCGCCCCAATAGGTCCACAGATGACACAATCGCAACCACACTGCCCTAACCCATCTGGACAAGAAGAATACCTATGTGAGAATGCTGTTCATCGACTACAGCTCAGCATTTAACACCATAGTACCCTCCAAACTCGTTATCAAGCTCGAGACCCCGGGTCTCAACCCTGCCCTGTGCAACTGGGTACTGGACTTCCTGACAGGCCGCCCCCAGGTGGTGAGGGAAGGTAACAACATCTCCACCCCGCTGATCCTCAACACTGGGGCCCCACAAGGGTGCATTCTGAGCCCTCTCCTGTACTCCCTGTTCACCCACAACTGCGTGGCCATGCACGCCTCCAACTCAATCATCAAGTTTGAAGATGACACTACAGTGGTAGGCTTGATTACCAACAACGACGAGACGGCCTACAGGGAGGAGGTGAGGGCCCTCGGCGTGTGGTGTCAGGAAAATAACCTCATAATCAACATCAACAAAACAAAGGAGATGATCGTGGACTTCAGGAAACAGCAGAGGGAGCACCCCCCTATCCACATCGACGGGACAGTAGTGGAGAGGGTTGTGGTTTTAAGTTCCTCAGCGTACACATCACGGACAAACTGAATTGGTCCACCCACACAGACAGCATGGTGAAGAAGGCGCAGCAGTGCCTCTTCAACCGGAGGAGGCTGAAGAAATTTGGCTTGTCACCAAAAGCACTCACAAACTTTTACAGATGCACAATCGAGAGCATCCTGTCAGGCTGTATCACCGCCTGGTACGGCAACTGCTCCGCCCACAACCGTAAGGCTCTCCAGAGGGCCGCAAGGTCTGCACAACGCATCACCGGGGGGCAAACTACCTGCCCTCCAGGACACCTACACCACCCGATGTCACAGGAAGGCCATAAAGATCATCAAGGACAATAACCACCCGAGCCACTGCCTGTTCACCCCGCTATCATCCAGAAGGCGAGGTCAGTACAGGTGCTTCAAACAAGGGCCGAGAGACTGAAAAACAGCTTCTATCTCAAGGCCATCAAACTGTTAAACAGCCACCACTAACATTGAGTGGCTGCTGCCAACATACTGACTCAACTCCAGCCACTTTAATAATGGATAAATGGATGTAAAAAATGTATCACTAGCCACTTTAAACAATGCCACTTATTATGTTTACATACCCTACATTACTCATCTCATATGTATATACAGTACTCTATACCATCTACTGCATCTTGCCATCTTTATGTAATACATGTATCACTAGCCACTTTAAACAATGCCACTTTTATATGTTTACATACCCTACGTTACTCATCTCATATGTGTATACTGTACTCTATACCATCTGCTGCATCTTGCCTATGCCGTTCTGTACCATCACTCATTCATACATCTTTACGTACATATTCTTCATCACTTTACACTTGTGTGTATAAGGTAGTTGTTGTGAAATTGTTAGGTTAGATTACTCGTTGGTTATTACCGCATTGTCGGAACTAGAAGCACAAGCATTTCGCTACACTCTCATTAACATCTGCTAACCATGTGTATGTGACAAATAAAATTGGATTTGATTTCAAATGAATTTGTGACTTTACAAGTTTGCCACTCTTATTTGCATTATTGTATTATTAATATAATACATGGGACATACCTAGAAAGATGCTTGAACCTTTTTAAAAGGTTCTTCAGGGAAAAGGTTCCTGGAGACTCCTTTAGGGGTTCTGCTGGTGTTGCAATCTGAGGAACCCCTAAAGGTGCCTGTAGGAACTTTTTCTTTTTAGAGAATACAAAACATTTCACGGCACATCCCATGCGTAAAATGCAACATCTGCCAATACCCACACATATTGTCTCAAGAAACATTTATATTTTTAATAGTTTTAATTTTTCAAAGACAAACACAAAGTCAGGCTAACCTAATTTCAAAAGAGGCCAAGGCATCATCACGCTCAATCATGAACAAATAGGATAATTCTTCGTTTTACCAGTGAAGCAGGCCAATCATTTGATCTCAATCATTTTAATTGGAATATGCATTTAGATCTTCTTGAATTACTGTTTTGTGGGCAAATTACAGCAGATGGTGTCAACAAATTATAGCCTATAGCCTTCCTGTAATATATATATATATATATATATATATTATCAAAGCCCAGTGGTGCTGTTGAGTTTGACACAAGATTTTATTTATATTTACTATAGTGCATCATCCTAAAACCTCAAATTCCATGGTGTTTTTGGTGTAATAGTGTCTTTACTATGCTGTTATATTTGGTTATGTAAAATACTAACCCACTGGGCACACACTGGTTGAATCTCACGTTGTTTCTACATCACTTAAATGAAATTGCGTTGAACCAATGTCGAATAGATGTTAAATTGATGTCTGTGCCCAGTGGGAATTAATCATTAAGTGATCTACCAAGACATTGATTCAGCTTTGATCTATACTGAACAAAAATGTGAACACAACAATTTAAACAACTTTACTGAGTTACAGGGAAATAAGTCAATTGGAATAAATTCATTAGGCCCTAATCTATGGATTTCACATGACTGGGCATTGGCCCACCCACTGGTGAGCCAGGCCCAGCCACTCAGAATGTGTTTCTCCCCACGTAAAGGCCCGTTACCAGACAGAAATTGTAGGAAGGCCCACGGAGTTGGTGGAATCGTCCTTTAATGTATTGCCACCTGCTCAGCTGGGCCAGGGGGCGCTTTAATTGGGTCAGGTGGAAACGTCCGACAGATCTCATTAAAAGGAGGAAATGTAAATCGCCTAGCCAAGGTAGCGTGCCTTGCTTGCATCACCACTCAAAATACTAAGTACACCTACAATATGTCTAAGGAGAGCGTTAATCTTGAGCTGGTCCTGACGATCATATTTCTATCATTGTACTAAATGAGTCTATCGGAGAAGGCACAGTAGAAGCCAGGCATTTATGCTATGTGTAGTGTATTTAACAACTATCAGTTGGACCAAAAAACAACACTACACTGAAATATGAGGACTACAGTAGGCTACGTATCAAATTAAAAGTAATCAGGTTTATTACAGTTAAGCAATAAGAATACAAATGGCAGAGGCTACATATTAGAAGTATTCAATGTAAAACCAATACAAAATCGTAAGTCTAAATGCATACAAATACACTGACAAACTGGAGGTGGTCAGGAGCTAGATTTACAACGTCGCCATTAACATGGGCTTCAACCAAACTTTTATTCTTTCCAGAGCGGCAAATATCAGTAGCCCTACGTCTATAAGTAACATCACTTTGCATGGCCCAAAACATTTCACCAAAAAGGCATAAAACATCACACGCAATCTCTAAACTAGTCACCTCACATCAAAACGGACAGAATAACAGTTTCCCTGTAACAAAAAAATCCATAACTCATACAGTACAATATAACTTTATCAAAATTCACAGCTCTTTTTGAAATATTGAAACAAATCAAACAAGACAATTTTGAATCAACATGCCAGGCTGGCGTCACTAGACAGATCTTCAGCATTCACATTTCGTTAGCTTTATTTTCCCACTGCCAACAGCAGTTTAACACGTGCATATAGCAGCAGTAACACACATGTCTGATAGGAACAATATGACTGAAGGCTTTTTACATAGACTGCAGTAAGGTGGGCTGGACCTTGTGCCATTTGGACAGGAGGAAGGATTCTCAAAATTGAGGTCCCTCCTTCTTCAGGTTCTTGTAGTCTGTGCCTATGGCCACAAACTGGGGAAGACAATATGGCACGATTTACGTAATCCGGGCCATAAAAATAAGAATGAATAGAAAGAAAAGGTGGCACCATTCAAGTCAATTATGGCATAATGGGTGGACTCGCAGCAGTTTTGAGCGTACCCATGCCATGAAGTCAAATCAGAACGTGTACCCTTCAATCTGTGCTGTGATTTGTCAACTCAACTAACATGATTAAAAATACATTCAGTTAGGATCATTTGAATGAACAGTCTACATTACCATGGCAATCCAGCATCAGTTGATAGAACATTCCAAAATCCCAATGAAATTATTGTATCAAAATACCAGGCAGCCATTGCGAGTGTACCCATGAGTTTACCAGTCAAATGCCATGGTTAGAGCTTCCAAGTCTGTTCTATTCATTTTCATGTCTATGATCCAGGCAAGCACAGAAATGCTCTTGGCTACTTATATTGATCAAAAATATATTATTGACTGGTACTATTGATAGGCTGATAGGCATTACTATTACACTGTTGTCACATGTAACAAGAATTGTTTAAGATAGTGATTCTTTCACTTTGTGGAGCTAAAGTGTGCTTGAGTGTTAACACTACGGTACCTTGTACTGGTAGGTAGGGTGTTGGGGAATAATCAGAATTGGTTGGTAACATAGGTAAGATGTTTTATATTCATCATATGTTTGTAAGTTACTTCTCATCAGAATGTTATTTTTGTATAATACTGTGGCGGGGTTGCAGTTATCTGTTCTATGTCAAGACTAAGTTGCATGGGCCGCAGAGAGGGGAGAGGTCAAGGTATTATCATGTGTAAACATATCTTTTGCTCCACTGTGTCTGTGTGCCAGTCACTCCCTACTTTTCCCATTGGGGAGAGGAGGATGGCAGTGTCTGGAATCATTCTATGCTCTCCGTGAGTTTGTATCTAAATGACAATTTGATATATGCCTGTTGATATGGAGGATTGGTTTATGGTTCTAGGGTTTGAGTAAGGAGACAAAGCTGAACGATTTATTATGTCTATGCTGTCTGACTATGTGTGTTCTTTGCTATTAAAGGATCTCAGTTGCAATGTAGGGGGGCTCTCAGAGAATTCATGGATAGATGGTCCTTCTGTGGCTCAGTTGGTAGAGCATGGCGCTTGTAACGCCAGGGTAGTGGGTTCGATTCCCGGGACCACCCATACGTAGAATGTATGCACACATGACTGTAAGTCGCTTTGGATAAAAGCGTCAGCTAAATGGCATATATTATATTATTATATATTATTATTATATTATTATATTAGACACTGAATTGATTTCTCTGAGAGTCACAGGGTTGTGATTGAGCTCATATAATTAAAGATGGACTTTGATAACTAACTCTGACTTGTGTGTGGTTTGCGCTCATGATTTGGTAAATAGAGGAAATTTCCACGACAAGGGTCAAGTTGATTCCAGGGCTCAGGGTTGTTCTTCTTGTTCCAGCTGTCAAGTGACACAATAGTCAAAGCAGGCCGAAGTAGGACAGATACAAACGGGATCAGAGGGAACTGTATTAATCTGCCTGCGAGCAAATATTCATTAGCCAGGCATAGTTTTCAAACACTTACAACAGTGGTATAGGTCTTTAGTAGTGAATTGGAAATTGATGCCCTAGAACTGCACAAGAGGTGGGATTACCAAGAGCAGTCAATCATGAACGGATTTAGCCTAGGCTTTACGATGCAAAAGGGGATCCACTACTTCGTTTTGATTTGATAGTATTAAGAAATTGATTAACCAATATTGAGACAAAAGAGAATGGAGAGTAAGGGTGAATGAGTCTTACTTAACATGGGGCCCATTTGCAAGACGGCACAAGTACATAGAGGCTCCTCCTATTCCCAACAAGACGACAAGGAACTGGGGGATGAGCTATGAGAGGGTAAGAAGACAAGGAGTTAACTTGAGCATGGCATTCATGAGTCATAGAAATCTGAGTATTCTTAGACACATTTTGTCAATACAGTTTTCCAGTAAACAATGGCCAGCTGATTACAAATGGAGGGATCCATAATATATTTTGCTCTGTCATGCTTGAGGTCACACACGACGCTACTGTGTCTGTCCTGTTCAGGGAGACTCATATGGAACTTCCTCTTCATATTATATGGTTGGGCAACTCCAGTCCTAGGGGGCTCGAATGGTATCATACATTTTCCCCATGCAGCCTTACCTAAAACACCTAATTAAACTAATTGTATTCTAAACTGGAGATGATGATTAGAGTCAGGTGTGTCAGCTAGTGCTGGGGCAAAAGTGTCAATCAGGCCCCGTCCCTGCTATAGACCAAGTGTAAATAGCTATGACTCATGGCTACCCAAATCCGATCCTGAAACACTTCTGGTTTTCATCCCCTTCAAGTCAGAGACTAATTCAGACCTGGGACACCAGATGAGTGCAATTAACTACCAGGTAGCAACAACAACAAAGTTTTCCGGCCTCCAGGACCAGAATTGGGCAGCCCTAAATGTAGTCCGTATGATAAACTATATTGACTTAAATCTAATGTCTTGAGTTTTTCTAGCATTCCTTACTGTTCACTTGCCTTCAGTTATCACACATGGCCTAATGGCGCTTTAAATAAGGAAGAACTGAAACCATAACGCACAATAGCGTTAGATACAATTAGTTGTACATGTTCATTAACAAAAAGCGTGTCTGTTGCCTTCTCAAAAAGTTGGTATAACTTTAGCAAGCCTGCGTGAATGTAGCCAAATAAATGCAGACCTAGTTTGCCCTGTTTAGCCTATAGTCAGACGTGACACTGGTAGCAAATCCTATGGCGCAGTCCAAATGTTGATCCTGCTGCACAAGGTGGTTAGGCCAACTTGCATCCCGGCAGTGGAGGCTGTTGAGGGGACGACGGTTCACGTCTGGAACAAAGCAAATGGAATGGCATCCTGTTTGATACCATCCCACCAACCTCCTGTGATCCCTGGGGTTTTCGAGTTTATTTCTAAGCTCCCATTTTGACAGAAACCCGATGTAAATCCTTGCTGATCTGCGTTGAGGACCTCTAGGCTAATGCAGCCTATGAGATTGTATAGTTTTGTACTATTTCAGTCATAACTCCAGTCTTTAAATCTCACTGTCACTACACATACACGAATATACCGTTTTGTGCCCCTCTTTTAACCAAACCATTCACCAACAACGTCACGACAAGAGGACAAAAATCACTTTTTCAACCCCCAAAATAATTTGGCAAAATGCAGTAATGCCTATTTAGAGAAGTAATTTTTCATTTCAAGTACCAAATGACAGTCGGTCTGTGTGGACAACTGATGTTGTAAACTGCAATTAAAGTCATTTTATAATTTAATTGAGCAACAACTGGTAGCACATACACACTGATAGAAGGAATTGTCTCGCAATATTATAGACGACTAAGTCACTTGAGGCAATAAACCGTAGAACAAAAATAAGTAGGTATTCTTACCCCTGGATGCTTCTTTGCGTGTCCCATCGCTATTCTAATCATTTTTTTATTGAAGTTGCTCTAATTTATTATACATGTCAAAATTATTATATTAATATTATATTAATTGTGAGTAAGCAATATTAGCAGTGATTCCCAAACCAGCCACTTGCCTCAACCACTCTTATAAACTCGCTTGGAGGGCCCTCCGTAGTCACGTGTTGCTGATCAAACTCCGAGGGTGATTTACATACAGGCTTGTGGCCAGGGGATTAATAGACCCATCAACTTCGGGATACACTTGTGACTTCAATGATTAAAATCCTGATCTACATTTCAATTATAAAATAGCATGAAATTCAAATGACAAAATGTCCGTTGTTGTTTTATAAGATATAGGCTAAACCTCAGCATCAATTTGTCATTTGGGACAAACCTCGAAAACGGACGCAAACAAATACACGTGTGATATAACTCGCCATTTGCTGTTGCTCTACTTTTTGATTGTTATATTAATTTCAAGATTATTATCCACATTTTAACAAGTCATTTGAAATTAAAAACATTGTGGACGCGTTATAAAGACGGCCTCAAACAAGCTTTTTGGTATCCAAGATTAGACCTGTTGCGTTCTCTGCTCGGGATGGGCTCTCAGGGTTAAGGAGTTGAGGAAATGTGTAGATGTTATCTTGTCCTCGTACTATATCTGTCCTCTTGGGACATATTGAGCATGTACTAGCCCATCAACTGGGGTTTAGAGCATTGTTTAAACAACCTTGATTTTTTAAAAAGAAGAAGAGAATGCAGGCATAGAAATGTGAGCATTCTTACATGCCTTTTGTCAATTGTGTCCCTGTAAACAATGACCAGCTGATAAAGCTGATTACACAGGGGGGGATCCATAATACTTACCTCTGTCATGCTTTAGGTCATACGACCGATGATGCTACTTTCTCACTATGTGTGTGTGTACAAAGTTTAAAACAAAAATGAAACATTACCTAAGAGAAATACTTAAGAGATGAGAGATTATAAGAGAGAGAGAGAGAGAGAGAGAGAGAGAGAGAGAGAGAGAGAGAGAGAGAGAGAGAGAGAGTAACTACTCATGAAAAGCTGTACTTGCCACAGGCAAGAGAACCAGAAACACACTTCCTGCTGCTCTTAGGGCCATTGCGGCGTTTCCCTCTCTGCAGTAATAGAAACATTGAAATAGTCAACAAAAGCACTCTTTATAGCTGGTTAATACCTAAGCTGTGGCGTAAATAATAACTTATTCAACACAAAATTAGTACCCAATGTTGATCTCAGCCCGTTTTATTCACATCACCCAAATACGTTGAACAACGTCATATCTTGGTTTTTCAAGCCACATTTCACTGATTCCTATTTATTGAAAAATATTTATCTAAACGACTTACTCCGCCTTTCCGCCTTTAGTGAAGGACAAATTATAAAACACGTTCCTAATGAATGAACAAATAAAAAACGAAGATGTCTTGATTGTGTAGGCTATGCCTTCAGACCCCAGAATACTAGGTGGAAGCACCTTTGGCAGCCATTACAGCTGTGAACCCTTTTGAATAATATTCTATCAACTTGAAACAAGAATTAGGGCAAAAATGACCTTGCCTTGAATGCAACCATCTAATCGATGCCTATGAAAAAGGCGAGACACATATTTTAGGCTGACGTCCATCTAGCCTGGAGGAGAAAATTAAAGACAGACCGTGAATATGTGCACTCACTGGTCATACCGCCTCTATAGTTCCAATAAAATAAACAAGGCTACTGTTTGCTCAATAGCCTATCGCTAGTTGAGAATTGTGATAGCATAACTAAAGACAGATTTGTTTTTTTCTTGGTCTTCTCTCTTCTGTGTTTTTTTTCCAGCGATTTTGTATTTAGATTTTAGACCTAGGTCTATTTTAGATGCATTTAACTGCATTTAAACAATCGGCTATAATCCATGCCTTCTGGGAATGCAATAAAGTCCAATTGGCGGGGTGTTCGAAAAGTGTCCGTCAGAAGTATCACAATGTAAATGTATTTTTAATCCGTCTGTCTGCATATTTCAAGACGTGGGAAAGGGGATGGATACGTAGTCAGTGGTGGCACAACTGAATGCATTCAACCAAAATCTGTCTACTGCATTTAACCCAACCCCTCTGACTCAGAGAGTTGCGGGGTCTGCCTTATTCATCGATATCCACGTCCTCGGCTCCCCGAGAGCAGTTGTTGTTGGTGGTTAACTGCCTTGTTCAAGGACAGAACGGCAGATTTTTGCCGGCTCGGGGATTTTAACCAGCGACCTTTTGGTTACTGGCCCAAGCGCTTAACCGCTAGGCTACCTGATGCAGTGAGATACCCAATTGGAGGAGATGATACTTTTCTCATCAATCATCTTGAGAAAAAAAAAAACTGGAAATCAACCACAATGGAAAGGTCAAATGCTTTATTTGGCCTATCCAAATGTTGAAAGTTCTTGGGCGATGGAGGCCAACAAAATAGTGCAGTAGGAGGCCATGTGGCAGAGAGTGATATGGGCGCTGGAGATGGGGGTGTGAGAAGGTGGGTCTGGGCATGGGTGATGTTTGTGTGCATGTTTGGTAATGTAAAAAACAAAAATAAAATCGTATCAAAAAAAGAGATGCTGCCCAAATCGCTCACTTCCCAACTCTTGGTAACACCCTGGCCTTGTGATTTAAACTAATCCACAGCATTAAAAAAAAAAGAACCTAATGATCAGGATGGGGTGTTTGAGATGAGCTGTATCGGGTGGTCCAGTGGTGTGGCGTGCTGTTCCCTGGTCCCTCAAAGGGGGAACGACTCACATGGTTTCCAGGGTTGGAATTTAACCTAGAAAGTGCTTTTGTTTGTCAGAGATGGACTCCGACTCACCCACGTTACCCATGATTTATGAAGAGATGCTGCTGGTGGTGACGCGACCCTTCCCCAACGTCTGTACTCTAACCCAACCTCTACACTGGCATGCAGCGTGTTTTAGTCTTCCCCAGGTGGAGTCACACCTCTTAGGAAGGGTCCTCATACAATCCTCTATCCTCTTCTTCTTTGTTCGCTCTCTCATATTTTCCTCTCCTCATCTCTCACTCTCTTTGCCATCTTTCAACCCTTCAATCTCTTCCTCCTCTCTTTCTTCTTCAGTACTCCGAGGAGTGACGCACCCAAGGTAGGTCCTGGCAACAGGGACTTATTCAGGTTGAGACCGTGGAACTGAGCCTGCCTGCACCAGCTTTTGTATCTCAGCACTGTAGGCTGCAGCTCTCTCTGGATCCTTAGCAAGCCATGTCTCCGTGCTTCTAAGCCCTCTGTAGGTCTGCACTGCTGCGGCGGTGAAGCCTTTAGTGGGCTGCGGATGGGGTTAAGGGTCTGGCCTAGGTATCCATGGAACCTGACCTGGTCGGCGACCTGGTGGGTGCTCTGGTTGCCTTTGGCTCTTTGTGGCTCCTAGGCTGCTGCATGAAGGTGAGCTCTTGGAGGAAAATACTTCCGGGTCACTGCACCGACATAGTGCTGTGAAGTTGCAGCACTGGCCTGGTGAGGAGGTTGGCTATAGTCCACATCAGGGTGATAACTTGACTCTCTGAGACACGGTATAGCCTCTCTGGGAGGGTGGCCTGGAGTCTTGACTACTGATGCTGGTCTGCTCTGCTTAGCAGCAGCGGAAGTAGTCTTATCCCTCATGATTTTGAACTCACTCATCATCTTGTCCAGGAGGTCTACTACTTGCTCTTTCTCTGGCTGCTCTGATTTTCCCTCTGTAGGCCATGGTGGTGAATCAGTCCACTCAACATAATGACACACCTCTTCATTGTTATCGTACTCCTCACTGTACTCCTCGCTGAACTCTTCCTCTAGCTCAGGTGGGGGAATGTGGTGGACTGGGAGAACCAATTCAATTCGTACAGCCGGGACAGACTCTTGTTGATTAGTTAAATCAAGGGGAGACTGGAGACTGCAGACCTTATTTATCCACAAGCTTCCTCATTCATGTTTAGCTCCATCAAACTTGGCAAATTCTCTCTGAACTGCTAGTTGAGAGATACGCATATTCTCGTTCTCTTTCCGGATCTCCTCTAGCTCTGCTTGGTAAGCTGTTGGCAGCTTCCTGTGTTCCCGGTAAACGGGGGGCCTTCTCTGCTTACCTCCATGTGCTCTCTTTTTCTCTGCAGGCTGTGTGCTAGCTGGGGTTATGAACCATACCCTCTGTGGTGATGGCTCTGATGGTCCCTCTCTGGGGCAGCATCCCATTGAACCTGGCGAGTGGACGAGGTTGCACATGACGAGGAGAAGGGGGTCATCTTGGCCACTCCTTCATGATGAGAATATCCCTCCTCTTCCTGCCCATATACCTCATACCGTGCTGTGCTATGGTGTGGTGATACGTACAGTCTATGACTCACATAGCCTATCTTGTAGATGCTGTGGTGGCCGTGTCTGACGCTTCTGATGACCTGCTGACTGTGTGAAAGCTTCACTCATGTAGTGGTCTTGCATTTTGCTCCTGGAAAAAGCTCTGAAGATCCATCTTGAATGGACCACAATGTAGTCAAGGACTTGGTGGACTGTATATTCTGTAGGTTTAGGTTTTACTCAGCACTATATCTCTCCTATATCTCTCCCAGGTGCTTGTAAGGGCACAGATGACAGACCGGTAGGATTCCAGTTGAGGTTGTTTAAAGACGATGATTCACATAGAGCAGTAATGGCACAGAACAATCGTGTTAAACAAGAGTGTGTGGTTCTGAAAAGGGGGGAATTAAATACAATAGTAAATGGCAGGTGTAGGCTTAATGCAACCTCCAATTACATAAGCTACAAATAAAATGGCTACAATAGGTTATCTGCTGCACAGGGCAACACAACCAAACAACATTGCTGTGACTTTTTTTGCCTGTTCACATACAGCTGATGTTTTGTGCATTGAAGTCCATAAGCAAAAGGTGAGAGAAGTAGATAAATAGATAGATAAAATAAGGAATACAACGTGGCTGCTATGAAAGTGAACTGTGTTTATGCTTGATCAGGGGTGTATTCATTCCACCGATTCTGATGAAAGGAAGCAAAAGGATCAAAACGGGAATAAACATACCAGTGTGCACCTACGTTGTAAACTTTAATTCATAGGCTAGGTTGTAGCAACCTCACGATGGGTATGGATGTGGAGGCCAGGTCATCTGATGCAGCACTCCATCACCCTCCTTCTTGGTCAAATTGCCCATACACAGCCTGGAGGTGTGTTTTGGGTCAATGTCTTGTTGAAAAACAAATGATAGTCCCACTAAGCGCAATCCAGATGGGATGGCGTATCGCTGCAGAATGCTGTGGTAGCCATGCTGGTTAAGTGTGTCTTGAATTCTAAATAAATCAGTGTCAACAGCAAAGCACCCCCACACCACCTCCTCCATGCTTCACGGTGGGAACCACTCATGCAGATCATCCGTTCACCTACTCTGCGTCTCACAAAGACACAGTGGTGCTCAAATTTGGACTCATCAGACCAAAGGACAGATTTCCACCGGTCTAATGTCCATTGCTCGTGTTTCTTGGCCCAAGCAAGTTTCTTATTATTATTGGTGTCCTTTAAGTGGTTTCCTTGCCGCAATGTGACTATTAAGGCCTGATTCACAGTCTCCTCTGAACAGTTGATGTTGAGATGTGTCTGTTACTTGAACTCTGAAGCATTTATTTGGGCTGCAATTTCTGAGGCTGGTAACTCTGGGTCTTTCTTTGCTGTGGCTGTCCTCATGAGATCCAGTTAGATCAGTGCTTGATGTTTTTTTGTGATTGCACTTGAAGAAACTTTAAAAGTTCTTAATTTTCCGCATTGACTGACATTCATGTCTCAAAGTAATGATGGACTGTTGTTTCTCTTTGCTTATTTGAGCTGTTCTCGCCATAATATGGACCTGTTCTTTTACCAAATAGGGCTATCTTCTGTATACCAACCCTACCTTGTCACAACACAACTGATTGGCTCAAACACATTAAGGAAGGAAATTCCACAAATTAACTTTTAACAAGGCACACCTGTTAATTAAAATGCATTACAGGTGACTACCTCATGAAGTTGGTTGAGAGAATGACGAGTGTACAAAGATGTCATCAAGGCAAAGGGTGGCTACTTTGAAGAATCTCAAATATATTTTGTTTAACATGATTCCATGTGTTATTTAATAGTATTTATGTCTTCACTATTATTCTACAATGTAGAAAATAGTCAAAATGAAGAAAAACCCTGGAATTAGTAGGTGTGTCCAAACGTTTGACTGGTACTGTATGTCTTAAATTACACTTTGGATGGTGTACTAATACACCCAGTCACTACAAAGATACAGGCATCCATATCTAACTCAGTTGCTGGAGAGGAACGAAACAGCTCAGTGATTTCACCAAGAGGCCAACGGTGACTTTAAAACAGTTAAAGTTTAATGGCTATGAAAGGAGAAAACTGAGGATGAATCAACAACATTGAAAAGAAGGAAGCCTGTACAGAATAACAATGTTCCAAAACATGCATCCTGTTTGCAACAAGGCACTAAAGTAATACTGCAAAGAATGTGGCAAAGCAATTCACTTTTTATCCTGAATACAAGGTGTTATGTTGGGGGTAGATCTAATACAACACATTACTGAGCACCACTCTACGTAATTTCAAGCAGAGTAGTGGCTGCATCATGTTATGGGTATGCATGTAATCGTGAAGGACTGGGGAGTTTTTCATCATTAAAAAACAAATGGAATGGAGCTAAGCATAGGCAAAATCCTAGAGGAAAACCTGGTTCAGTCTGCCTTCCACCAGACACTGGGAGATGAATGTACCTCTCAGCAGGACAATAACTTAAAATACAAGCCACATATAAACTGGAATTGCTTACCAAGAAAACGTGAAATTGCTTACCAGAAAACATGTTCCTGAGTGGCCAAGTTACAGTTTTGACTTAAATCTACTTTAAAATCTATGGCAAGACCTGAAAATGGTTGTCTAGCAATGATTCAACAATCAATTTGACAGCGCTTGAAGAATTTTGAAAAGATTAATGGGAAAATGTTGCACAATCCAGGTTTCGAAAGCTCTTAAAGACACATTTTCACTTTATCATTATGGGGTAGTGTGTAGTTGGGTGAGAAAAAAATAAATACAATTAATACATTTTAAATTCAGGCTAACAACTAAATGTGGAATAAGTCAAGGGCTATGAATACTTCCTGAAGGCACTATATATCTAACAGGACACAGTATGGCAATACTACAATAGAAATCTAACTCTATGTGTATCTCTATAACAAAACATCTGTTAAAAAAGGGGATGTTCCTACATCCCAGTAATGCGGCCAATGGTGCTTTACAAGCTGCTGAAGAGCTTGTATTGGCTGAGCATTCATTTGTTTGGTCAAAGGTGTGTGTGGGGGAAAAAAAATCTACTGTACTGTAGACTAACACCACCCTGTGGCACAATAGTGTACTGCAGTAATACTCATGTGGATATGGATTTCTAGATACAGCATACAACAAAGAGGAACTTGACAGTCTTATACAAAAAGTATGTTTTTATTGTAATATTTGACAGCAAATGCCAGCTTGTGGCATCTAGGTGTTTGGTTGACAACATATCCTTGACTGAATCTGAAACATAGCTTGATTGTATTATAAAAACTCCACAGCTAAAAAAACAAAAATCATTTATGTGATGAAGTATAAAAAGGACTAACACAACCAAACAGCCCAATGCCTTCAGACCGGTCTAAAGTTGTAACCATTCAACATGAGTGGTCCATTGGTCCATCATCATCTGTGCTAATTTGAAATCCCAAAATGCACAGCACCATGATATATACAGTGAGATGCACCCACCTAGTTATGCTCTTTCCCATTAGTGCTCATGAGAGAAAGTGGAGGAGTTCAAGTTTGGGTCGGTGCCAAGGTGAAGGTTGATGGAGAGGCTGAAACACTGTCGGGGGAAGCTGCTGTCATCGTGGTAATGGGCACTAACAGAGGTTCAGCAAGGCGCGGGACTGGTTTGGCGATCTTCATGGGGATGAAGACGTTGGAGGCACAGTGCTCGCTCAGATACTCACCGCCCTTCTCCTCGTAGTCCTGCCGGCTGATCCAGCCCTCCCCGCCAGGGGGGTGCTCCAAGGCCCAGTCCCGAGCCCCGTACCAGGCATCCACCGCAGGCCGCGACGCCATCATCACCTGGAAAGCAGAGTCAAAACAGTGTACTATGCTGCTCAACTACAGTGCATTCAGAAAGTATTCAGACCACTTCAGTTTTTCCACATTTTGTTACAACCTTATCCTAAAATTGATTTGATTGATTGATTTTTTTCAATCGCTCAGGGCTCCCGAGTGGCATCGGGGTTGAAGGCACCGCCTCTCAGTGCTAGA